>NC_134487.1:156091610-156298922 GCF_040206685.1 Ascaphus truei
TATATGTGTGTTTTTTGTAGAAGAAAAGGGGCCAAAACTTTCAGCAAAAAATACAATTTTATTATGGTACAATGAATAATTCAACTTTAAAGAATGAATAGTGGTGGAAAGAAAATATGCCACCCCATTTATTATTACAGCCGCATTCCTAATAATTTTATAATCACTCTATGTCAGGCCTGCACAACTCCTGTCCTCGAGGGCCGCAAACAAGCCAGGTTTTCAAGATATCCCTAAATCAGCACAGCTGTCTCAATTAGTGGATCAGTCACACTGACCCACTAATTGAGCGAGCTGTGCTACAGTAGGGATATCCTGAAAACCTGGTCTGTTTGCGGCCCTCGAGGACTGGAGTTGTGCAGGCCTGCTCTATGTCATTGCGTGTGAAATAAAAGGTGCCAGAAATATAATAAATGAAAACAAAAGAGGTTGTGGAGTTCCCGCACAAAAATAGCCCTTCAGTGCATTTATTTATATGACATATTTATTATAACCATGTTGGCGTATTTCTTATAATCATAGGTTCATTTAACTTACTTACTTTACAGTTTGGGGCTTGCATGCTCATTTCAGTTATGTAATGCAGAGATAGTGGGCCTAGGTGTCTCTTCACCTTTGCCACATTGCTACATCATCTGACCCAGTTTAAAGGTGTTAAAAGAGTTGACATTTGTTGAAAGCAGTCTCAGCAATTCTTTATGCTCTAAAGTGAGTTTAGAAAAAATCCCCAGATTTCTAAAATTAAAGCAACAACACCCAATAAAAAGACACATGAAAACAACATATTTTAAAAACTCTCAATGTATTTTTTTTATTTTATTCACATACATTTTAATATACAATTTTCTAAGGGGGAGAAACTGTACAATCTTTCACCAGCACCAATAATTAAATAAATAAATAAAATAGTAAATACAAATAGATAAAATGTGTAGTGTAGGAAATAAAGGTAAAAAGGTGTTTATTAAATAGGTTTTTATTAAAAGGTGACCTTAAAAGAAAATTAGCTTTTGTTTAATACGACATGAGGAATTGTTGCTTTATTTACATTTTTTTGCTAGTTCACTTTTGTTCCGATAATATTGAAAATTATCTAGTAGGTTTAAAATTTAAATAGTTTTTTTAATGAACTTTAAGACATTAACACTATTTGGAAAGTTAGCTTTAAAAAAATAATCCATAGTGTATGCTGTTTTCAGGGTAATTAATTTATATAGTGATTTAAGTGATGATACTAGATAACATATTTTCTCTAACATTAGAAAAATGAAAATCTTTAACGATTCATTTATGATTCAGTGAATCCTAGAGCAGTGGTCTTCAAATGGTGGTCTGCGGACAGGCGCCGGGGGATCTCTCAGTGCTCCCGCACCCCTCCGGGCCAATTCCTCCTGCCCCTGCCCTGCCTACCCCTGGTCGGTGCCAGAAGTAACTTCCCCCCTCGTGGCCAGCTAAGCTCTGAAGCACTGCACTGCAGATTCTGACACGGCCAACCCAAGGTAAAATCTCAGAGTGGGTGTGATTGATTCATTGTGTATGGGGGTGATTGATTGTATGTGTGTGTGTAGGGGGGGAGGGGGTGCTTCATTGTGTGTGTGTAGGGGTGATTAATTGAGAGTGTTGGGGGTGATTGATTGAGTGTATGTGTGATTAATTGAGTTTGTGGGGTGATTGAGTTTAAAGAGGGGGATTGAATGTGAGGAGGGGGGTTGAATGTGAACAGGAGGTGGTGAATGAGAGGAAGGAAGATTGAATGTGAGGAAGGGGACTGAGTGAGTGGGAGGTGGTGGAGTGTGTGGAGGAGGGGTATTGAGTGAGGAAGGGGGATTGAGTGTGAGGGAGGGGATTGAAGGGGACCAGGGAGGATTGAATGTGAGGATGATGGATTGAAGGTGAGGAGGAGGGGAATTGAGTGTGAGGGCGGGGGGTTGGGTGAGAGGGAGGGGGGTTGGGTGAGAGGGAGGGGGATTGAGTGAGAGGGAGGGGGGATTGAGTGAATGCTAAACTTTATTTGATTGTCATTTTATTATTTATACATACAGTAACATGTTTACAATACAAGCCCTAGTATTAACCGATCCTCCAAGTTTATTTTGTTTTTTTGCCTGTCCTTTTAAGGCAAAAGGTTGGAAACACATGCAACAGTTAGCAGTACATGTGTATGTGTGTGTGTGTGTGTGTGTGTGTGTGTGTGTATATATATGAGTATGTATGTATGTATGTATGTAGGTATATATATATATATATATATATATATATATATATATATATATATATATGTAGCCCTTTTTCTGAACCCCTGAACAAGGAACTACTAATGCTGTGTTTTACCTGTGGCTCCAGGAGCTCTAAGCCTCCGCTGTTGGGGAGCCTGGGGTCTTACCCGCTCTTAACATGGTGCAGCGCCTCCACTTACCCAGGATCCCCATTTTTGAAGATCTACCCTGAGTAAGAAAATATAACAAACTGTATTTGTGCAACAAGCAACCTTTTACTATTTCCCTAACTAATAAGATAACGCAGAATACACATAACATGCATAAGACTCTTACACTCTATAATCATAACATAACACACTGTGGCTCAGCCACACCTTAAAAGGGCAAATGTCCTGTACACAGGTGGCTCTGCCACTCTCCAAAGGAGTATGTCCTGGCACTAGTACTTATATTGAATAGTCTGCTAGCACACTAGTGCCCCCAATTAGTTAGTGGGAGGCGGGATCAGCGCCTGGTGACCGGTGTAGGTGCACTTGATGATTAACAATACCTCCCGGTCACTGCGGTGACCACACCTCTTCAAAAAGGGTCCGTAGTGTCGTTCCAGACCTTTCACTGACACTCTGCTCTGCTCTGCGCTCTGTCTCCAAACCAAGATGGCGTCCGCTACTCCTGCAGCTGAACCAGCAATAATGGGACGCTTCCCTACGTGCTACGGCCGTCCCTACAAAAGCAGCACCCTACGATGACAGGGGTATTACTCCTGGGGGCTGGGGAATGTATCTGTCCTAAGCGGAAGGGTCACTGACCCTCCGCTCGCACACACGAGGTTCCGCCACCTTCCTCCTTCCACTCTCTCACTCGTGTGTCCTCCCACACGCTTCCTGTCTCTCTCTTCTCCAAAATCCGATCACCCTATTGGTCCCCAGCCTCAGCTGACTTCTCCACAGTTCACAGTTCAAAGTTCAACCCCAAGGTCCCTCCGGATTGGTTGCCGTTCGCGCGCTTTCCTCGCGCATGCGCAACCTTGCTATTCACACAGTAATCTTACTTGCAAAAGAACAGTATGGCGCTTCCTGCATTAGTAACAGCGCGGAACCCACATAAATATGTACACATTCCTAACACATCCTTACATTCTCCCCTCTCCAGAATCCAACGACCCCGCTGGACTACCTACAGAACATATATATGAACTTATTTACACAGCCCTTCTCCCCTAAATTAGGTTACACATTTCATTGAACAGTACCACCATAGATTGCATTCTATGCCGAGCCCACTGCTGAGCCTCATAATGGGGTGCCCCAAATTGATCGTACGCCATTCTCATGGGAGGCTGACTGGTTCTTTGACTTCGCCGAGGCTGGTCCTCCTTGGCTTCCTCCGCAGAGTATCCAGTCTCAACTGGTGTTTCCATCTCTACCCTTGAGGGGTTTCCAGCATTTGCAAAGTCTCTCTGGGGTGTGAAACATGGGCTTTGTGGATCTAATGACCGACTCATTGGAGTCAGATTGTCCAGTTTCGGGCCAAGGGGCTCTTTACCCGTAGCTCCTTCGGGAGATGCCCCCGCGGCCGGAAGGCCCCTTTGAGAGGTTCCTTCCATCGGATCCTCAGAGGTGGCAAGTTTTACAGTCTCTAGGCCATCCTCTGGTTTTCCAACTTCTCCATCTATTGGTGTAGTGGGTATTTCCAACTCGTCGTTCCCTACTTGAGGTATGGGAAGCAGGTGATTCCTATGCCACACTTTTACGCGGCCTTCGGAGTCCTTGATCCGATACACGGGAAGGCCAGGCATCTGTGACTCCACCTCGTACACACCTTCTCGCCAACGGTCAGCCAATTTATGTTTCCCGGGGACACCTAAGTTGCGTAGGAGAACCGCATCCCCGGGGTGAATTTCCTTGTGACGCACTTTGTGATCGTAGCGTCTTTTATTCCCCGCATTCAATTGCGCTGTCGTTCTTTCAGCCAATTTATAGGCCTGCTGCAGACTATCCCGTAACCGCTGTACGTTTCGGAAGTGCGTTCTGTTGGATACCCCATCGGTAGATATCCGCAGCCGCACATCCACCGGTAATCGGGCTTCTCTTCCGAACATCAGAAAGTACGGGGTATACCCTGTGGACTCATGCCGGGTACAATTATAAGCATGTACCAATGTCTCTACGTGCTTACTCCACTCCGTCTTCTGTGAGCCTGTCAGGGTCCCTAACATATCCAACAAAGTGCGGTTGAACCGTTCGGGCAAAGCATCCCCTTCGGGGTGGTACGGGGTGGTACGTGACTTAGCAATGTTCAGTAGTGTTAGCAATTCCTTTATTAGCGTACTCTCAAAGTCCCTGCCCTGATCAGAGTGGAGGCGATTTGGTAATCCATAATGAATGAAATACTTTTCCCACAGGACTCGGGCCACCGTTACGGCCTTCTGATCTTTCGTAGGGAACGCTTGGGCGTACCTGGTGTAGTGGTCAGTAATCACTAGTACATTGCTAATGCCCCGACTGTCGGGCTCAATACAGAGAAAATCCACACACACCAGATCCATGGGGCCCGAACTTTTCAAGTGCGCCATGGGAGCCGCCCTGGTGGGCAGTGTTTTCCTTTGTAAGCAGCGGTTACACCTTCGACAATGCTGTTCCACGGACTCTCTCATCCTAGGCCAGTAGAATCTATCCTGTAGTAGCCCGAATGTCTTATCAATGCCCAGATGGCCATGGTCATCGTGAAGGGCCCGAAGGACCATATTCCTCAAGCGCTCCGGCAGGAACAGCTGACGCCGATCGGGATGGTTGTGATATGGGATCACCCGATATAATAAACAATTGTCCATTTCGAACTTTCCAAACTCATTCAACAGGAGTTTCACCAAGTTTTTGGGGGCTTGCTTAAGTATAGAGGGATTTTCTTGTTGTACCGCTTGACGGGCCAGCTCCACTACGGGGTCTTGAGTTTGGTAATGCACTAAATCCCTCCACGAGATGATGTTATCTTCCGTAATATTCATCCCTTCTCGACCCTGATAAGCCCGGGGAATGGCTCGCGAGTGGCATCCCAGAGAATCAGCAACCCGTAGTTCCGAGAATGCCACCTGATTATTGACTACTGCAGCTACAGAGCAGAGGGCACGGATTCCTGGACCCGGGATTTCTTCCCATACTTCTTCATCAGGGGTGGATTGAAGGCCCGGTCGACGAGACAGGGCGTCGGCCCCTATGTTGGTGGGTCCTGGTTTGTACTTAAGATTGAAACTGTAGTTGGCCAGGGCAGCTAACCAACGGTGTCCCGTGGCGTCCAATTTGGCGGACGTATTTATATAGGTCATGGGGTTATTGTCCGTGCGTACTTCGAACTGTACCCCATACAGGTAGTCGTGCAGCTTGTCCACCACTGCCCATTTTAGGGCCAAGAATTCCAGTTTATGGACCGGATAGTTCTGCTCACTAGGTGTCAAGCTTCGGCTCGCGTACGCCACTGGGCGGAGCCCCGTCTCATACTTCTGATGCAGGACAGCTCCCAGCCCACTAAGGCTGGCGTCTACATGTAGGACGTATTCACGTTCCGGATCTGCATAGGCCAAGACCGGGGCCTGGGTGAGGCTGGTCTTTAAGTTCAGGAATGCCTGTTCACATTCCGGGGTCCATTTTTCCCCAAAGGGTGTTTGCGCCGTGACCCCTTTTTGTTCGGTCTCTCCCGGATAGACTTTTAGAAGATTGTTCAACAGCTTGGCTTTGCTGGAATAGCCCTCCACGAACCGCCGGTAATAGCCACAAAATCCCAAGAATGACCGCAACTCTTGGACATTATGGGGCCTAGGCCAATTCACCACAGCCTCTATCTTCCCTGGATCGGTGGACACCCCTTCAGCCGACACGATGTGGCCCACATACGTCACGGAAGACCGACAGAACTTGCATTTGTCCAGAGACAGTTTGAGGCCCTCCTCCTGAAGTCTATCCAGCACCTTCATCAGCCTCTCGGAGTGTTCCTCTAGAGTTCGCCCGAACACTATAATGTCATCCAGGTACACTAAGCATTCTTGCGGGTTCAGGTCTCCGAGAGTCTTTTCCATCAATCTCTGGAATGTGGCCGGGGCCCCGCAGATCCCTTGCGGCATGCGGGTAAATTGATAAAATCCTAATGGGCAGATGAAGGCCGTCTTTTCTTGGTCTTCCTGACCCATGGGTACTTGGTAGTACCCTGACCTGAGATCGAGCACACTGAACCATTTACTTCCCGTCAGAGCGTTCAAGAGATCCTCGATTCGGGGCAGTGTGTACTGATCGGGGATGGTGCGGGTATTCAGGGTTCTGTAGTCCACACAGAGACGGACCGTCCCGTTCTTTTTGCGGACTACCACGATGGGTGATGCGTAAGGGCTTCGGGATCCCTGCACGATCCCAGCCTTCTCCATTTCAGCGAGTAATCTCCTCACCTCGTCTACGTCCCGCGGGGCGAGCCGCCGGGAACGTTCCCGGAAGGGGGTAGCGTTGTTCATTCGGATGGTGTGACGGGCACTGCGGCTGCACCCCACATCCATATCACTGGTGGAGAATACACATCGTCGTTTCTGTAGCTCGACTCGCAGTCTCTCCCTCCATTCTTCCGGGAGTGGAGAATCTCCAAAGTCGAATTCTAGCAGGGGTTCGAGGGTAGGACCATGGTTACTGGGACGCCCCGTCAAGCCCTTTTCTTCGGGGGTCACGGGGTATATCCTGCCCAGCAGCTGGCGCCGATCAATACTCATGGGATATGGAGAGATATTCCGCACGTATACCCAGGTGCGATCCGGAATCTTCCCTGGCCATTTTTTGACGGCGGCCAACACCTCGTAGCCCAGCCGTTGTTCGTCTTGGGCCACACTCTCTAAGGAAAAGAGCTGATCCTCCGGGCGTCGGTCCGGGTAGTGACAGGCGGCGACCATCATTCTTCCTTCCCCCGGGGGAATTTGAGTCAGCCCCCACTCTTGACTATAGAGCACCCCATGCTCTTCTTCAGTTGCGATTTTACCACAGACCTCTTGGAGGACGGGGCAGGCCGCCAGGGCTAGCAGCGGAGCCTCGCCCGCTTCTTGCAAATACATGCGGAACACCGCGCGCACAATGTCAGTGTTAGTCCCTAAAATGATTGGGGCGCTGGGGTGATCCGGAGGTTCGGGGCACACTAAGGCCTCCACTTCCATGGGGTGATGTTTACCCGTGTTCAGTTGGGGAATATCTAACTGCACCTTTACTATTCCCTCGATGGGGTAATCCTCATGACTCAATCCCCTGAGTCGCAAGGCATCCGCAGGGAGTAACGGCAATCGATGTAGGTGTTGGTCGTAGAAGGGCCTATACACGATGGTCACCTGGGATCCCGTGTCCAACAAGGCGGCGGCGTAGATGCCCTCAATAACTACCCGAATAATGGCAGCGGGGCCGATTCGGTTGCTTGGGGGGGGCGGCGACGCCTCTCCATCTTCCAGGGTCTTGCACGGCATCGACTGCGCCGGCCGGGACGCCGTTTTCCGCAGGGTGGGGCAACGGGCACGCAGATGTCCCATCTTTCCACACGCGTAGCACTGAGTTTGGCTGAGGTAATTCTCGCTTCTCCCGGTTGGTGAACTTCGCCCGGTCGGGGGACGAGATCTGGGCGTCACTGGTGCGCCGGCGTCCTCGGGGTCCCCAGGTTCGGGCGCGTCAGTCTTTGGTTCCACTTTCTTGACCTCCTTACTCCCGGGCTGGGGCTTTTTCCCAAGGGCTAGGTCACGTCCTAACAACACCGTCTCGTGCGCTTGGACCCGGTCCATTAGGTCGTGAAATGATAAGGCTTGCCCGGGCGTTAGGCAGCTACTGACCCGCACCGACACGGGGTGCAGGGGTAGGAGCCCCCTCAACAGCTGAGTGGTGCGCAGTCCATTGGCTTCCATCCTTGGAAACACGCCCTTCCTCACCAGGTTCCATAAGTCCAGGTGCAGTCGCCTGAGAAAGTCGGATACCATCTCCCCTTCCTTCTGGGCTAACGCATGGAATTTGGCCATCACAGGAGCCCCATAAGCCTTCGTCAGGCAGTAGATGAGATCCGCTGCATCAGCCTCCGGGTTGTCATCCCGGTAGTAGTGCACCATGTGGGACGCAGGGGGTCGTAAGCACTCAACGATGCGCTGTCTCCGGACCGCGTCCATGCAGGTCCATTCAGGTAGCACCTGTTCTGTATGGTCTAACCAGTCCTCTATCCCTACTTCCCCTTGGGGCATGGGTTTCTCACCGGAGAAGGCCTTTAACTTCCTATATTGAAGCGACTGTGTGGTGTGGTGGAGAGCGGCTGCTATCGCGGGAATAGAGGTGTCTCCAGGTAAGCTATCCCCAACTGAGGGGTAGGTGTCCAGTCTTGATAGGCTAAGTCGGTTGAGGCCAGACCGCAGGCCGGACGGGGTGGACGAGGAGCCTAGGCTCAGGGCTGCCGGCCAGCGAGGTTGCAGGCCACGGTCAGGGGATTGGTCTGGGCCCCCAGCCGCGGCACCTGCTGTGGGTGTATACACTCTCTGTGGGGTGGAAGTGGCTAACGGTGTTGTGGTGTCCACTTGGACTATGGGGCAGCGTACCCCCGGGGCCTCTGGCAGCAGTAGTATACGGGGCAAGGCCTCGGGGCATATTTCTTGTTCAGTGGCATACAAGACGCGGCGCCAGGCCTGGTCGCGGTCGTAGAAATGGTCTTGCACCTGGGCAATGTCCAGGAGGGGAAGCTTCCGACCTGTTCGGTCACAGTACCTAACGAGATCGTGGCGGGAACATGGCCCAGCGCGAAAACACGATTCAGGGGAATCCCGCGCCGCTGGGCCCACTTGCGCACCTCGAGCGCCGAGGGCACCGACATGATGTGGGTTGGTTGCACAAATGGAGAAAAAAATGTGGGGGCACCCCAGGTCTAAGATCTCAGCAGCGCCTCCAAATGTAGCCCTTTTTCTGAACCCCTGAACAAGGAACTACTAATGCTGTGTTTTACCTGTGGCTCCAGGAGCTCTAAGCCTCAGCTGTTGGGGAGCCTGGGGTCTTAGCCGCTCTTAACATGGTGCAGCGCCTCCACTTACCCAGGATCCCCATTTTTGAAGATCTACCCTGAGTAAGAAAATATAACAAACTGTATTTGTGCAACAAGCAACCTTTTACTATTTCCCTAACTAATAAGATAACGCAGAATACACATAACATGCATAAGACTCTTACACTCTATAATCATAACATAACACACTGTGGCTCAGCCACGCCTTAAAAGGGCAAATGTCCTGTACACAGGTGGCTCTGCCACTCTCCAAAGGAGTATGTCCTGGCACTAGTACTTATATTGAATAGTCTGCTAGCACACTTGTGCCCCCAATTAGTTAGTGGGAGGCGGGATCAGCGCCTGGTGACCGGTGTAGGTGCACTTGATGATTAACAATACCTCCCGGTCACTGCGGTGATCACACCTCTTCAAAAAGGGTCCGTAGTGTCGTTCCAGACCTTTCACTGACACTCTGCTCTGCTCTGCGCTCTGTCTCCAAACCAAGATGGCGTCCGCTACTCCTGCAGCTGAACCAGCACTAACGGGATGCTTCCCTACGTGCTACGGCCGTCCCTACAAAAGCAGCACCCTACGATGACAGGGGTATTACTCCTGGGGGCTGGGGAATGTATCTGTCCTAAGCGGAAGGGTCACTGACCCTCCGCTCGCACACACGAGGTTCCGCCACCTTCCTCCTTCCACTCTCTCACTCGTGTGTCCTCCCACACGCTTCCTGTCCTCTCTTCTCCAAAATCCGATCACCCTATTGGTCCCCAGCCTCAGCTGACTTCTCCACAGTTCACAGTTCAAAGTTCAACCCCAAGGTCCCGCCGGATTGGTTGCCGTTCGCGCGCTTTCCTCGCGCATGCGCAACCTTGCTATTCACACAGTAATCTTACTTGCAAAAGAACAGTATGGCGCTTCCTGCATTAGTAACAGCGCGGAACCCACATATATATGTACACATTCCTAACACATCCTTACATATATATATATATATATGAACAAAAAGAAGACAGAGAGCGCACGCCCCATAGTGTAATACTGTACATTTAATATAGGGAAGGGGATGGTAAAGGGATTAAAAACAGTCACAAAGTATAAGTGTATAAAAAGCAATGTGTGATAAAAAATCACCACCGAGGCAGGCACCGTCTCGTGACAGGTTAGCAGTCCAACAGGAGTACTCGAACAAGGCATCCGACAGCATTTTTCCTTTGAACGATCAGTTGAAGTCCTCCATGCAGTATGGTATTGGAGTAGGCCTCAATACAGCATCATACACGCTCCGGCCGTAAAGCGTGCATGCGACGTGATGACGTAATGTCGTAATGTACGTCCCTGGAGCGTTTCGTCACAATAATGCAACTTTATCAAAGGGAATGATAAAGTTGCATTATTGTGACAAAACAATCACTCATTATAGGATTGTTTGTATTTGTAATATTGCACTTGCTAAGATAACATTATTTTTCACTGGTTTCACGAGTGGCGCTCTCTTATTTACTCTCTTTCTTGTATGTATATATATATATGCAGTGTTCGACAAACCTATACATTTGCTCGCCCCGGGCGAGTGGATTTAACCCCCGGGCGAGTAAATATTGGCCCAACCAGCACACGTTTGGTACTAGGTGGCGAGTAGATTTTTTTGTGTGGCGAGTAGATTTTTTGGTGATTTGTCAACCACTGTATATATGTATGTATATACATATATATATATATATTTATATATACACTGTGCTTGACAAATCACCCAAAAATCTACTCGCCAAACCAAAAAATCTACTCGCCGCCTAGCCCCGCCCCCCCAAAACAGAGAAATTGAATAAATTCCTAGAAAGAACAACATTAGTTTTTGACATAAGTTTATTTATTGTATTACATTTATACTTTACTACAATTAGTCCTTGTTACGCGCGTATGTATGTATGTATGTATACACTGCCGACACAGTTTATCCGAGTGCGGCTCATTCCGCAAGCCGGGAAATGTCCCGGCTTGCGAGCCGCACTCCCTCAGCGTGCATCATCGGGTGCCAGCGCCCCCTGCACGCGCGTCAGGGCTCCCCGAGGGAGCCCTGGTGTCCCGCGATCGCAGGACGGCGGCAGGGGGTTCCGGGGGACCCGGCGGACCCGGCAGCGGTAGGGAGAGCGCCCCGATCGGAGGGCGCTCCTCCGCTGCTTCGGCGCGCGCCCGTCACCCTCCGGCGCGCGCCAGGATACTGCTGCGGCCAAGAACGGGCAAATGCTCGAATAAACTTGGCCGCAGCAGTATGTATACAAATCACCCACAAATCTACTCGCCGAACAAAAAAATCTACTCGCCACCTAGTCCCGCCCCTAGTCCCACCCCGCTTTAAAAAATAAATTTAATAAATTCCTAGTAAGAACAACATTCGTTTTTGACATAAGTTTATTTATTGTATTACATTATACTACAATTAGTCCTGGTTACGCGTGTGTGTGTGTATGTGTGTGTAAATGTTGGATTTACAAAAAAAGCCAGATGTGAATGACTAGTTTCCTGCACCCTTTATCCAGTGTCTGGATACCCCCGCTTCACAATATCTAAAGCAGCAATCTCAGCTGGGATCTTACCTGATCCGCAGGCCCTCTATGTCCAGGTACCCTCATTCCCGCAATGCTATAAGTTGGAGGGGAGGCGTTCCCTACCTGTCTTCTGGGTTAGGGGGGATTCCGATGTCTCCCGTCTGAAGCTTGAGAGTCAAATCTGGAAGAAAGCAGTATAGGTTATTTCGGTGTAGTATAGGGCAGTTAAGATATACAGGGTAAATAAGATACCCAGATACAGAGAGGGGGGAGAGACAGAGAGAGAGAGAGGGGGTGAGGGGGGAGAGAGAGAGGGGGGAGAGAGAGAGGGGAGAGAGAGAGGGGAGAGAGACAGAGACAGAGAGGGGAGAGAGACGGAGATAGAGAGGGGAGAGAGATGGAGAGAGAGAGGAGAGAGAAGAGAGAGAGAGAGGAGAGAGAGAGGAGAGAGAGAGAGGAGAGAGAGAGGAGAGAGAGAGAGGAGAGAGAGAAGAGAGAGAGAGAGGAGAGAGGAGAGAGAGAGAGGAGAGAGGAGAGAGAGAGAGAGGAGAGAGAGGAGACAGAGACGAGAGAGACAAGACAGGGGAGAGAGACGAGACGGGGGAGACCAGAGAGAGGGGAGACGGGGCAGACCAGAGAGAGGGGAGACGGGGGAGACCAGAGAGGGGAGACGGGGGAGACCAGAGAGAGGGGAGACGGGGGAGACCAGAGAGAGGGGAGACGGGGGAGACCAGAGAGAGGGGAGACGGGGGAGACCAGAGAGATAGAGAGAGAGACGGGGTGAATCTCATCACTTATTTAGGTGTAAGCACTCTGACATTACATACTGTATAAAGAGTGTTGTGGAATGTTAAACTATGGCCACGTGTACCACACGTACACTTGTAAAAGTTCTCTTTGGCCACAAGTGTCACCACTAAAAAAATTATACACCAGAAGGGAGCCCCAGCCTTAATGTTCACAAACATTTGTCTGATACAGGAAGAAGTGCAAAGGCGTCTTACAAAAAATCTAATTATATAGAGCACTTAACCCTGATGGTTTGCACCCAAGGGTTATTAAGGGTCTGTGCTTAGGCATAGTCAGACCATTATATTTAATATTGTTGGCTCAATTTCCACAGCTTTAACCACAAAAAAAGAGCAAAGTCACAAACAGGGAATATCAGGCCTTCAATTAGTAGTGGAAAAGCAATTTCAAAGTTAATTAGGGATAATATTACGAATTGCCTTTTGTATTATTAGTAATAGTTATCATTGTTATAAGAGCTATAAATCATCATTGTTATAAGTGGACATTTCAAACTAATCTTATATAGAGTTTCCAGAAGTAAATAGGAATATATTGTAGACTAAAGACAAGCAGTTAATGTGATCTACAGTTTTTAATATTTTGAAGGCTTTTGATATGGCAATACACAGGCATTATGCACAAAAGTAGTTTTAGGGCAAGATTTCGGGGAGCGCAGATAACCGGTAGGTACATAAAATAAAATAAAAAACAGAAACACAAAGTGGTGCAGTGCTGTCTCTTCTCTTCAGCATATGGAAAAATGCCATACAGATATGCACTCCCATACAGTATATAGAAATACGCCAGATTCGTGACACCAGGGGGAATCTCACACACTGATCTCACTGGGAGCTGGGCTTCAAAGTGCACTGCATCACATTGTGTTTCTGTTTTTTATTTCATTTTATGCGCCTACCGGTTATCTGTGCTCCCCAAAATCTTGCCCTAAAACTACTATTGAGGACCACGAAGGAAGGTCCAGTGAAGATTAAGCAGCATTGTACTGGTTATTGTATCTTTTTTACTTTTATTGTATTTACTACAGGCATACCCCGGTTTAAGGACACTCACTTTAAGAATACTCGCGAGTAAGGACATATCGCCTAATAGGCAAACGGCACTTTGCGCATGCCAGCAAGTCCTGAACAGCAATACCAGCTCCCTACCTGTACCGAAGCTGTGCGCAAGCGGGGAGACGATAGAGCCTGTTGCAAATGCGTTATTTACATCAGTTATGCACGTATAGGACGATTGCAGTACAGTACATGCATCGATAAGTGGGGAAAAGGTAGTGCTTCACTTTAAGTACATTTTCGCTTTACATACATGCTCTGGTCCCATTGCGTATGTTAATGTGGGGTATGCCTGTACTATCTGTTATTGACATTTGATATTTTATCTATATTCTTTACGGTAACAAGTAAGTCTACCACTGGGTTCACACTGTCACGGGAGCGCTGGGTGAATATCTGTTCTACCTATATTGTACAAAATAAATTAAATTGTTTTGGCTGGATTAGGAACTAGATAAATTATAAGCAGCGGAAAGCGATCATAAATGGAACCTAGTTAAAATAGGCTAAAGTTGTATGTGGAGTGCTTCAAGGTTCAGTAATAATAATAATACAGCTCAACTCCGTTATAGCGCGGTCCTCGGGGGCCACCCGATCCGACCGTGCTATAACTGGGGTTGCGCTGATTTGAAAAAAAAAATGGCCGCCGCGCCCGATCGGGAGGTGGAGTGAGGCACCGGCAGCCCTACATGTCCCCTAGCAGCCACTGTAGTTCTACCAGCATTCCCCGCACTCCCCTCAGCAGCTCCGCACCATCCAACCACGGATCAACGCAACTATCCTCCAGCCTCGCACCGATCCCCCCCAACTTTCCCCCCGAGCCTCGCACTGATCCCCGCACCGCCCCCCCAGCCTTGCGCCGATCCCCGCACTGCCCCCCCTGCCTTGCGCCGATCCCCCAGCCTTGCACCATTCCTCCCCCCTCCCCAGCACCCCCACAATGCCCCCAAAGGTGGGCTGTGACATCAAAGGTACGGGGGGCTGTGTGTGGTGTGTGTGGTGTGGTGTGTGGTGTGTGTGTATGCGGTGTGCTGTGAGTGTATGCAGTGCGCTGTGTGTGTGCAGTGTGCAGTGAGGGTATGCAGTGTGCTGTGAGTGTGTGCTGTGAGTGTATGCAGTGTGCTGTGTGCAGTGAGTGTATGCAGGGTGCTGTGAATGTGTGCAGTGTGTGCTGGTGCTATGAGTGTGTGCTGGTGCTG
Source organism: Ascaphus truei (assembly GCF_040206685.1). Taxonomy (NCBI): domain Eukaryota; kingdom Metazoa; phylum Chordata; class Amphibia; order Anura; family Ascaphidae; genus Ascaphus; species Ascaphus truei. The sequence continues at coordinate 156,106,472 of NC_134487.1, forward strand.
TGAGTGTGTGCAGTGAGTGTATGCAGTGTGCAGTGAGTGTATGCAGTGTGCAAATTTTTTTTTTTAATTCAGTGTCCATGCTCAAACTGCGTTATAGCGGATCGCGCTATAAGGGGGTTGAGCTGTAATAATAATGTAACACCCCTAACCCCCCCAGCAGCAGGGGGTAGGGTGTACATGTGTGAACAGGGTTCTGCTCCGCTCCCGATGGGATTAGAGTGTCAGCTCCTTGGTCAGTTACCTGTGATCTCAGGGTTCTCTCTGGTGGGTTCAGGCCTTGGCTGTAATGGAGGGTAATTGGTGGGTTGGAGTACAAGATAAGAAATAGGGCAACAGGATCTTTTGCAACTCACAGGTATTTTATTGTCAGGCACAACAGTTCCAGGCTTGCACAGGATCAATTGTTTTCATATAGAGCACAATACTTCATTAGACAGGTTCCCTGTATAATGCTCTCTTCAGGGCAAGTTCCCTCTGTGCCCCTTCCCATTCAGGATCAGGATCAGTACTTCTGGGTCAGTATATGCCTCTAGTCCACCACACATCTTTTGGCTTCCTATCTCCTAGCACACTGACTCACTATCTAATAGCTCAATAATTCACTCCTAACTCCTCAAGGGTCTCTCCCTTAACTGCTTGAGCTAATAAATAATAATACTGTAATAATATTATCCCTTTTTTAAGTGTGCTAACTGTGTCTCTCCACAGTTATAACTCTCATCTCCTTTTACTATCCTAATCTTAACTGTCTCAAACAGCTAAAGGGGCAGAACTCCTAATGTAGGGCCTGTCCCTGAAGCAACCACAAACTGGGGCAATGGTAACTTTTATCTGGGGCCTATGGGGTTAACTGGCCAAGTGCAAGGGGCTACTGCTCCCCTGCACCCTCACTCACCCAGCTCTCTCCTCCAACTAACTGAACTCTTCTCAATTGCCAACTCTTTTTTAAAAGCTGTCTAAACTGTCCTCTCTCACAGCTTCACTGGTTGCCTAGCAACATGTAACTGCAGCCTCTCTTACTTGTCCCTATTCAGAACTGCCAGCGCAGGCTCCCCCACACTGAAAAGGCCTCAATTGCAAATGCAGCCGCCCTCGTGGGGTCCTACTGCGCTTGCACGAGTTCTGCGCACGCGCAATCAACTACAAAATGATGGCACCCTGCAAAGGGAGCCGCCGGAGCCTCCGGCAACCGCTCGCCCTATCTATAGGCCGCAACTGTTGCGCACCTGATTGCTTTCCCCCCCCGGCAGCACCTCACCTCTTGCGCAGGTGCGAAGCTCCCTAATGGCCGCCGCTAGTCGTCCCACGCATCTGCGCATACACGAGCCCTATGCGCGTGTGCACGCATAACAAACATGGCAGCGCCCTGCATAGGGCGCCTCCGGAAAGCCCGTCACCACCCGCAACAGCCCCTCACAGCAGCGAAGGTAAGGGGGGGAAACCGGAGGACTGGGGAGCCAGAGGGGACCTGGCTACAATAATAATACGTTCTTATATAGCGCTGCTAGTTTTTACATAGCGCTTTATAGAGAAATTTAGCAGGCACAGCTCCCTGCCCCGTGGAGCTTACAATCTATGTTTTTTTGGTGCCTGAGGCATAGGGAGATAAAGTGTCTTGCCCAAGGTCACAAGGTGCTCACACCAGGAATTGAACCAGGCTCCCCTGCTTCAAACTCAGTGCCAGTCAGTGTCTTTTAAATTTGTTTACTAATGATATAGAGAGAGCACTGATTTATGCAAGGTTGTAAAATCAGAGCAAGATATAATTTCTCTACAGAAACATTTGGATAAACTTGGCAACTTAATGTCAGAATGGGTTTAATACAGATACATGTTTAACCCCCCCCCCCCCACCCCCTGTTAGGAACTACTACGGGTTAAAGGCCTTAGAGGGTTAACTGTATGGATTTCTGCAGTGTAACTCCCCTCTCCCATCACATGGTACCGGATGTAACGCGCGTGCTGCCCACAAACAAGACAAGACCCCGGTACTGAGGTGGAAAGGTATAACACCACACACCCGCAGCAGCAGAGGCGTGCCTGGAAGTCGGATAGTTTCGCGTAGCCAGGTCTGGTTTGAAGAGTGTAGAAGATGCGGTATACTTGCCGAGTTCCAGGATTGGAGAAGACAGGATAGTAGGGGTCCATAAACCGTGGTCTGGGATTGGAGAGAGCAGCGCAGTCCGAGTCCGTATGCCGTGTTCAAGGGTAGGAGAAATCGCCGTAGTCGAGGTTATGCCAAAGTCCAAAATCCAGAAGGGTCCACAAACAAGCCAAGTCAGTACACAAGAGGTTAACTGCAAAGGAGAGAGCACTGCACAAACGAAGTGAGCGCCACTAGGCTACATAGGATTATGCTGAGCAAAGCATAGGAGGATGCAAGAAGTATTTAAAGACAGGACAGGCCAATTGGGACAGGGGGCGGCGCAGGCAATAAGGCAGGGAGGAGAGACTTGCCACGCAGCTGAGGATCGTCGCACGTCATCGCGTGTGCGCCCCGCACGGGAGAGATGCGCGACATGTGCAGGAGGCGGGACCAGGTTCCGTGCGGCAGTTAGAAGAGCTGCGGCTGCGCGCGCTCTGTAATGAGAGCGGGGGAGCGCGCATGGGCAGGAACAGAGCCGCAGCAGCAGGTAAGGAGTGAACACGCCGCAAAGGACGTATTCCCTGATTCCTTACACAGGGTGATTAGTCAGAAACCTAGCCATGCCCACCTTATAGAAGGTGTTTAGCCTGTCACCTGGCACAGGATATTTAGTATAATCCAAACCACTCCCACTGTAGGCATAGTCACCAATAATGTCACTAGCAAGTATATATACAGTAGTGGGAGTGGAAGATTCTACATTCAGGTTCCAGGAGGAGACACAGAGGATGGATCTCATTGTACATAGCGTAAGTCATGTTTATGTGTAGAGCTATATGTTTAAGGATGTCTGGTTACCTTTATTATTATGTACAATCGAAAAAATACTGTGAAAAAGCGCTAAAGTGTCTACAATAAAATAATTAAGTGTTTAAACAGTGATAAACTCTTACTTAAGAATAGGCTGCCTGGTAATTACTGCCCTGTACAGAACAAACAACAAAACAACATGGCGCCAAATATTGTCCAAAGGTGATAAGTCCTGAGATCTTCAGTGGATAAGCACTAGTGCTTGCAGATCATAAAACGAGAAAAACAGAAAAGGGACAAAACATAGCGTAAAACTGCTGGGTAACGTCAGCCTACACTAGAGACAAAACATACACACTCTTAGTGACAGACTATAAAAATTAATTTAATAAAATAATGAACTATGTCAATAAAACAAAGACCACATAACTGCGGACCACATAACAGTTATGTGGTCTTTGTTTTATTGACATAGTTCATTATTTTATTAAATTCATTTTTATAGTCTGTCACTAAGAGTTTGTATGTTTTGTCTCTAGTGTAGGCTGACGTTACCCAGCAGTTGTACGCTATGTTTTGTCCCTTCTCTGTTTTTCTCATTTCATGATCTGCAAGCACTAGTGCATATCCAATGAAGATCTCATGACTTATCACCTTTGGACATTATTTGGCACCAGGTTATTTTGTTGTTTATTATTATATAGTAAAGGAAAGTGCCCCATCTAGTTATAGCCCATAGCAAAGTTCTGAGGTTAGTCGCCTGCCCTGAAAGAGGAGGATGCATGGTATTAAACAAAGGGTTCCAGAGCACCGTGAGATTGGTGACCAGACCAGACCCGTCCCCTGAGCTGAAGGGGGAAGTGGTAATACACGCACCCGCAGCAAAGGGAGCATGTCCGGAGTGTGGTATAAAGCGTTGCCAGGCCAGGTGTAGTAATGTAGACAATTCTTGCCGGTACTGGTTGTAGAGATAGAGTGAAGAATGCCTTGCCGAGGTCAAGGAATGGAGAGCGGAGATAGGTTGTAGTCTAAGCCGGGTTCGAGGGGTATCAGAGTGAGCGTTGTCCAAGGAGTGCTGAGATCGAGAGCCAGAGGGGGTAGTCGTACGAGCCGTGTGAGAACCTGTGAAAACACTAAGAGAATCCAGAAGTACTTCCATACAGAGACTATGTCGAGCAAAGACTGAGAGCAGAGAGGAGCTAGATAAAGCAGGAAGGTCCAATTAGGAACGGAGGCGGGACAGGAAGAGCTACAGGGAGACACTGCAGATTGGTGCAGGCATAACAGGCCAGGTGAGACTTGTTGGTAACCTGAGTATGCCCGTGTGGCTTGCGGGGGCGGAGCCTGAGGTCCGGGGGGCGGGAAGAAGAGTGTGCAGAATGAGCGCGCTTTTTAACGCGTGTATGCGTGTGGACCGAGCCAATGGATGGTGCAGGTGTGCGCGCGGGAGGGCGTGGGCGCGCCCGGCCCTGAGCAGGGGAATCGCCGAGGGAAGTGAGTGCTCTGTGTGGGGAGCGTGGAGAATGCCGATTCCTGACAATTGGCCCATACTTACCAGTTGCAAATATGAGCCCCATCTGATGCCTTGGGACATGGAGGGTACGCCTCATAGTGACGGTATATGTATCACTGGTGATGAAAGTATCTCTACCACATGTCCTGGTGGGAAGGAGGATATCTAAACACAGGGAAAGAGAATTCCATGCAGATCCAGTGCTAAGGGTACCAAGTCCAGAACCTTCCTAGGATAGTGGTGAGAGCTACCAGGGAAGACATCTGTATTATTTAACACTCATTATTGTTGAAGAAAAGATGTCCTTATACTGTATGTGAAACCTAATCAAAGGAACGAATAAAGCGCTTGTTTGTATCAATAAAGCTCCTGGCGCCCTATATTACTACCTCTTAGTATACACACCCAGCGAGCCCCGATGCCAACACCCTGAGATGGTAAATAGAGATGTAACCCCCTGTGACTGCAAGAAGCATAGGACACCGCCCTTTAAGTGTAAGGCTAGGTCCCCACTGCAGCCCCTTACCTCCTCCCTAGCAGGCTCCAGTGACTCCTTGCTTCCTGGCCCTCTTCGTGCTGTGACGCTTCAGCCAGCAGGGAATACAACTGGATTGTGTTCCCATGCGGCGACGTCACAAGGGGCGCCATGGAGCCAATCAGCGGGACCCTACACTCTGATTGAGAAAAGCAGAGGAAGCGAAAGGAATCTCAGAAGAGTTTCAATGATGTCAGCAGTTTGCAAATGAAGCCAGATGTCCTCAACTTTTAGCACAGCAAAGATTTGAATCCACACATTGATGTAAATCAATGCAGCTCGGAAAGAGATTCAGACGTGGCTGCCATTTACCATGGGAGAGATCATGCATTTATTCATTACTATAGAAAAGAGAACTGACGCACAATCCAATGAAGTGGATCCCAGGGTGAAGGAAAATACTTTATTGATAAAATTCCATATAACAAACGTAGTTTGTCTCCTTGATAAAGTGTACTGCCATACACGAAACGCGTAGGAGGGTGCTCTCCTCCGTTTGTTATATGGAATTTTATCAATAAAGTATTTTCCTTCACCCTGGGATCCACTTCATTGGATTGTGTGCCAGTTCTCTCTTCTACAGTTGACTGCCATCACTTGGCTGCACATCCTACAGGACTTTGGAACAAGGCGGTATGTGAGTATTTTTTATTCTGTTTGGAAAGGGAACAATCCCTTTGAGGAGTCACAGGGGCTTCATCATTTACCCCAACTTCAGGGATTATTTGGCCCCAAAGAGACGGTTATTTCTCACGAGCCATATTCCATTTTGCCAATTTTTTCATTATGATCTAGCACTGCAGCGCAGTTGTCACTACAATTTCTATATTCATTCATTACTAGCCTACTTTTAGATTTTAAAATCGGGGGAGGAAAAACACATTTAGTTGAATTTGATCACACACACACACCTTGGTGCCAGCAAAGCCAATAGCAAAGAGTCTTTGCCAAACTATCCCCAACCCCCTTTATAAACATTCACCTATAGCATGCTTCCTAAGCTTCAGCAGTGCATGTTACTTTAAATAGTTGTGTTTGCTCCAATCAGCTCAAGGCTGTATGTGAAATAACAGTTCTCTTGGACAGCAATGACTTGCTTTAGTTTCAACTTTAACCTCTTAAAGTTGTGTATCAGATCTCTGATGGTACCGCAGCATGTTAACTGGCTCCAGAATTACAGGGCAGCTTCAAACAGTGCAGGCTTCAGAATTAGAAATGGGAAATGTAACCACAGTATCTAATATCTAATAGGATCTGAGGTTTCACCGTGGATAGGTGTACTGGGGGCAGCTTGTCATGGACCCCAGGCATTGATAACGCTAGCTAATCTGATCAGAAATTTGGCTGAGCCGGCGTCATGGCCCTGCCCCCATCATGGCCACGCCCACCCAGCCCATTTTGGCCATGCCCCCGCACCCCAGAACGCAGACTGCGGATCGCAGTTTAGCGCTGATCATGTGCCGCCAGGATGCCAGGCGCGCGTGTGCAGGAGCGTGCAGCGGGACCTTAGCCTTATGCTTATTCCCAGGATTTGAATGGAGTTTTGGGAGTGTGTGGCTGCTGGGAGATGTTCTCTGCAAGTGCCTGAAAGACCATGGAGTGAGGAGAGAGAAAGTATCCCTACCAGGAATACACTGGGGCTCCAAGGGATGGGATGTGTTATATGAAGAAAGCTTTATACACATTGATGAGAATCCTTCACTAGAAGATATGATGATCTTGAAGAAACCTGACCCTTTAGCAAGTGTATGAGGTATGAGCTTTACAAATATCTAGAGTATAAGCTTTGCACATATTGTGGAGGCTATTACTGAACTAGACTCTAACTCTACATAGAGAAAACAATGAGTCCAGCATGTACCAGTATATGAAGCAACCTCCAATGAATGGAAAAGTCTCTAGTAAAAATTAGACAGTACTCACTATGAGATAATGTGCTGTATCCACAGATTTGAACTTGCAGGGCATCGGTCTCAGGAGGCGTGTGTTGAATGAAGGAACAACAAGGAAAAACTTGGAAGACAGCCAAAAAGCGCCACACCACGAACACAAACTAGTTGAAGAGGGTGAAATAAAAACGATTTAATCACAGGTGGAAAGACACACTGACATGTTTCACTCCAAAGAGCTTTCTCAAAGTGTGGTGATTGATCATAAACACTCAGTTTATGTATGTTTAGCGAACCCGGAAATGAGTTCCTGTTTTCGCGCTGCATACTCAGACGTGATGATGTCACAAGCGTCATTACGTCCATCTAAAAACAACTATAACTTTATTTAAATAAACAAACAGATGAAAGAAAATCCATAAAAATCTATAAGAAAACAATGTGGAACAACTAATCATAATCTCCAAAATGAATTAGGTTCCTACAATATAAGTAAAAACATGGAGTGAGGAGACTGGTGGATTTGCTGGCCAGTACATAGCACAGTGACCCACCTTAGTGAACACTGCCCATCCAAGAGGAAAAAGGATCAGGATTCAACTGCCCAGATGGAAGGAAAGAGATTCCCCTGCACTGGAATAAAGGTTATGTTTTCACATTAACTATATGGAACACAGGCCCGCATCTAAATACTGTTTTGACTCAAGAGCTCCAACGGAAGTATTATTGTGCAAATACACTGTACGATCATCAGGGTATGTGAACTCAGTTGCAGTGACTGTAATATATGTAGCACCTTTCCCCCCACCCTAAGTGAGATCATATAGCTACCGGTGTATTCTGGTGCTGGTGCATACCTGTGAGGTAGAACAGAAGGCCTGAGATCTCTACGGTGGTATAGGGAGGCATCAGGACAGGCTATTAGGGATGATTCTTCTGTCAGCGAGGATCCTGGTGCAGCCAGGACGAACCTCATAGGCAACTCTTCTTAGTGTTTATACTCCAGACATCACACCAGAGAGCGTATAATTGGAGTTTATTAGGTTCAGCACATCATTACCGGTTCCATTGCGTGAAGGCGGTACCTTGGGTTTGAGGCCTTGAGCACCCCTCCTCAGCATACCTTACCCCCTAATAGGGCAAGGCCTCAGCCCACTCCTGTCCAGGAGAGACTCGCTGCTGTGTCCTCATAGCAGGGAGGGCAGCACAGAACTAACTCCCAGAACCCTTACTCTAACCTCTAGTTCCTGGGAATTTCGCTCACCACCTTGGGAGTGCTGAAGGAGAGGACAACCTGACTGAACATACTAACATCAGTACAGACTTACAGGAGACCTCTGAGTACCAGCACTCACACAGGGCCGTGTGAGTGAAATGTAATTTATTTACTTACACCCCACCTTAATATTAGGTGCAGGTTTGATACGTGAATCGGGCCATTTAGCCCCTTTCAGTGCTGGCACTGAGCACCTGTTTCTCCCATAAAGCTGACATTGGTTGTCTCTCTGTGTATATATATCCATACCAAGGGGGAGTTTGAGCTGACCCTTACTGAGTGTGCAGTATCCAGACTAGACCACAGGATACCTCTGAGTACAAGCACTCACACAGGGCCGTGTGAGTGAAATTTTTATTTATTTATAGTATTGAGTTCACCCCCCACACTCATCAAGGGGGAGTGAAGCCATACCCCATATTTCTCTTCCTTGCACTGATTTTTTGCTGGAGGAGATTGCCTACTACCAACCAGAAGTAAGGATATAGAAGTGGAAGACGACTCGCTGGGCTACACCATAGAATATTTAAAGATACCTTTACTTAACAGTGCTCACACAGGGCCGTGTAAGTGATATTTATTATTTTTTATTCCAATTCCTCCAGTTCAGCAGTATCGGTGATGCTTTGACAGGGGCTTTGACTCCTTGAGCATCAAGCGCAGCACTCGCATTCGCACAACTATTAGTTTTATTAATATTCTGACCTTTTCTGCATCTATCTCCATACAGGAGTTATTCTATCCCGTATTACTGTCCACACTGTGCTCCCCAATTCCTCTTTGTTTTTTGTTACTCCAGTAAAGGATCGGTTCTATTGGCCTCGAATGGCCCATGATGTGGAAGAATACTGTAAGAACTGTGGGCGATGTGTACCCAGGAAAACCTTGCCTTAAAGAGCAGCACCCCTGATGAATATCACCAGTAGTGGGCCTCTGGATTTAGTCTGTATGGATTTTCTATCATTAGAACCAGACTGGAAGAACACCAGCAACGTCTTAGTGGTCACGGACCATTTCACCAGGTATGCCCAAGCATTCCCAAGGAAAGACCAGTGAGCCACTACTGACGCTAAGGTGCTCTGGGACAAGTATTTTGTTCACTATGGACTCCCTGTGAGGATACACTCGGATCAAGGGCGGGACTTTGAAAGCCGCCTTATCAAGGAAATGCTGAATATATGTGGAATAAAGAAATCTCGAACAACGCCCTATCATCCCCATGGGGATCCGCAGCCAGAAAGATTTTATAAAACTGTGCTGAATATGATGGGCACTCTAAACTCTCAGGGAAAGACACAATAGAGTCAGCATGTACGTCATCTGGTGCATGTATACAATTGTACCAGAAACTACGCCACATGCTACTCCCCGTACTGTTTGATGTTTTGAAGAGAAGCTCGGTTACCCATTGATCTTTGCTTCGGGGTTGCCGCAGATGGCTCATCCCCCACCACTTACATGAAGCATGAACAGAGACTAAAGCCGTGATTATACCAAAAGTTCCGTGCAGCGGCGCACGGCGCGACACCGCACGCCTGAAAAACAACATAAAAAACCCAATAGAAGCGCTCATACATGTTGCGGGTGTGCGCGCCGTGTGAAACTGCAGGGCGGGTGTGTCCTGGCGCGATCCACAGATTTGTTCTTGGCTGACGACGGCCGCGTCACGTGAGCGGTTCCAGCCAAAGGAGGCGGACCGCTCACGGCCACGCCTCCACCACGCCTCCCTATCTCCGCTTTGCAGTTTCCCTGGTATAATCAAGGTGCCGTTCGGCGGCAGCGTGAGGGTAACGTCATCGGATTGCACTGCCGCTCAGCGGCATCTGGTATAATTGAGCCCTTAAAGACCAGCTACAAATGCAGGAACGAGTATCTGAACACTTGCCTGGGAAAATCGGGGGCAATAATGCTGCAACATTTCTGTGACATTTCTGCAAACAGACTAATGGCCCATCTGATTAACACAGCGGGGGTCCCTGGAGGTCTCATTCAGTTAAAATGGGACTGCCAGGGACCTCCGCTGTATTAATTCGATGGGCCATTAGTCTGTCTGCAGAAATGTCACAGAAATGTTGCAGCATTACTGGGGTATTGCCCCCGATTTTCCCAGGCAAGTGTTCGGATACTTGTGGCTGCATCAGTACAAGAGGCACACTGGTTGGCTACCACTGCAGCTGATACTAACAACCAAGGGAATAAGGGGCGATACAACAGGAGTGTGTGTGACCAAGAATTACAAAGAGGGGATAGGGTGCTTATCAGCAACCTGGGTATACCGGGAAAGCAAAAACTAGCAGATCGATGGAAACCTGAGCAATATGTAGTGATAGACAAATTAAAAGATTGAAACTTGAAAAGGGAAGTGGACCAGAGAAAACATTACATAAAAACCACCTGCTACCCATAGGTCAATTGGTAAGATGCCCTGTACGAGATGTACCTAAAGTAGACCCCAAGCCCCGCAGGAGTAACTGGTTAAACTGAGGGCAAGGCCCAAATTGTAACCTATCCGACTCATCCAGAGAGCAAAGGGGATGACTCCGATGAAGATGAAGGATATAGAGTAAGGGGAATGTTGGGACATCTTTCGGATATTCTGAATCAGATAGAAAGTGAATACTGTACCCCAAGGTTCCCAAGTGCAGCCCCAGGAACAGAGGGATGAGAGTAGTATTTCTAGATTAGACCCGGAAGCAGAAGAATTTGCACCATTGCACCCTTTACAATCTGAAGATGAATATGAAGATGCAGTAGATATGGACAATCTGCCATCTTGTATGGGTCCTACTTTTAGCGATCTACCCGTGATTAGTGGGGTTCCTGAAGGGCCAAAGGAAATGGTAGTCCCCCCTCAAATTCAGTCCCCAGGATTCAACTGCCCAGATGGAAAGAAAGAAATTCCCCTGCACTGGAATAAAGGTTATGTTTTCACATTAACTATATGGAACACAGGCCCGCATCTAAATATTGTTTTTTCTCAAGAGCTCCAACGAAAGTATTATTGTGCAAATACACTGTCTGATCAACAGGTATGTGAACTCAGTTGCAGTGACTGTAATATATATAACAGCTAATGCGTGCTTTAGTAATTGTTTGTAGGATTGTAGAAACACTGTGTAGTTATATGGTGGCCATGATCATTAGGGTCACCTGAGTTTTGTAGCCCTGTGTATGTATCCCTGTTTAGAGTTCTAGATATAGAGTTATAAAGTTTGTCATAATTCTTTACCAATTTGTTGTGTCTAATTGCTCCTGCATCTCACTCTGTGTACCACTCACTATAAGAGTTAAGCCCCAAGTTATAGGACTCAGGCCCCCACCTCAGTGACAAGCTCTATAGTCTGAGGAAAAGTAAAGAGGGTTACAGAGACCATTAGCACAACTGTAAATATAACACCTCGATGTACTGTAGCACTCTTTCTGAGCCAAGTAAAGAGGGGTCACACATGTAAGGTTATGCAATTGGATAGCAACAATAAGCATGCAACCTACAAACTACATGAGACAAAATTCAGTCTTTCATTGATGGAGAAGTACTTATACTGTACAGATAGCATGCTTAACAACAGTGCACACTGCTGGGCAGTAGTTGTAAAGACTTTCAGAATACTCTCATGGATAAAACAGAGCAGAGTATAATTTCCCCCTGTATAATGTATATCCCTTGTAGAACAACAACTTAGGGGCTATAGGACATGAAAATCAGGCAAAATCCTTGAAAACCAGGGCAATTTCCTTGATTACCTTGTGTTTCTGCCAATGAGCATTGATAAGATTGTTCTGGTGTGTTTTCTTTCCAGTTTCTCTGTATTACCCGAGCTAACGCCTATGAAACCATTAGGGGATTTACTAATGGAAAACTGGTGTTTTTATGGGCATATTTACTATTTCGCCCTGACACAGCAATTACAAATGCAGAGAAGTAAATCCTTAGGTATTTTTAATAGTTCTAAACTTTTATTATTCACTTTTTTGTCCTCCACCACTGAGATGGTGTTAGGGCTTCACTTTTCTAACATTCCTAGGTGTAGCTCCACTATACATCAAGAGCTTAATTTGAACACACAGCTAAATATTTTACCTGCTTTAATTGAATAGTAATAGGTAAAAGTAATGGAATATATATGTAACGGGTTTCCCCCCCCCCCCCAATCTCACATTGGCCCGGGTACTTTAATAACCAACCCCCATTACGTGTTTGTGTTGGTGGTGCACCTGTAGGCAACAGAACTCCTGAGTCTCCCGCTTGATGGTATTAGGGGATATCCAACAGGATAGGTAGCTGAGGTAGTGGGTGCGAGTTCAACTTACATCATGTGCAGCGCCTCCACCTCATCAGGGTCTATGCTTCCGCAGGGAGATGGTCCTGGTGGGGAACTCCTTCTTGGTGGTGCCATCTACTGCTGAGTAATTTCACACTCACACAGTGGGGGTATCGTTAACAAGGTCATCTTTATTGTAGACGGTGATGTAGCAGACTGCCCCATGCAGCTGCCGGCTCTAGCCGCACATCTCTCCGTGCTGTCCCTTCGCCAGGTACGCCCTCCCAAATTGGAGTGGGATTCCCTCTTCTCCTAGGGAGATCCTCTCTGTGCCAGGTCCCTGGACACAGAGTGGCTTAGACAGGCTGATTGGTCAACCCGGGCCGCTAGTTACTGCACTAGGGTCACAAAGTGTTCCTTCAATCCCTTATGCAGGACAATACAACTTCCCAACAGCTTTCCACAGCTGCTAGAACACACTGTAACTAACTGTGTGGTGCCTTATATACTTCAGGAGGCAGGCGCATCCCTGATGTCACTATCCAGGGACTCAGAGCATACAGCCCCTCCCCTCTATTGCAGTTATAATTCTGGCAGTTTGAGTTCTGGCAGTTATAGTGACTGGCAGTTGGAGTGTCTGACAGTTGGAGCCAGGCCAGAGAAAGGGAAGGTAGGGTCTGGGTGTCAGTGGCACCCAGGCTAGGCCAGATTAACTCTTTAGGTCCAAGATATGCCCCACTCACCTAATCAGATTGTGGCTGCTACAGGGAAACCCCTAGCTAGGACATTTCCCTTGTAGTTGTATACAGTTAGTGTATAGTGCCATTTGAAGATGCCGTGCAGCGATTTGTCGATTTGTCGGACCACCACCACTCTATTATAGACTATCAAAGGTGAGACCCTCCTACGGAGTTCACCCCACGCAGAAGCGGAGGCTTCTCTGACATTGACGTCGCTGGATCAGTGGATCCCTTTTGCTTTTCGGTCATACACGGGTGCTGGAGCACTTGGGCAGAAACCTCACAACGTGCACCAACTATAACACTTTCAGTTACTGTGGGCAGCGCTGTCTCACACATTGGGTGGGTTGGCTCCTGTGGACACCAGGGAGGTTGGGTACCCAGGGGCACCTCGGTATTTTGGGGAAATCCCATCAGGGGTGGACACTACGGTTGGAGGGCATGGTGGGGCTACGAACATTCGAGGCCTATATTGTACAGTATGTGAACAAAAATAGAGGAATACACCCCTTGCGATGCTACCCAAGAATAATGTCCATGTATGTAGATGTGCAATATGTGGCACATAAGACCTCTTGACCCTCTAATTGAAACAGCTTAATAAGCCCATAGAGAACGATGTTCCACAATGTCAGTAGACATGGATAAAGTCATTGCATTATATCCTTGTAAATAAACCACTGTTTGTACACACCCAATAGCCTTGTATGTCAGGTATGTCTTATATGGGTTTGTAGTGGTATGCTTGGAACTTGATTGTAGTTAGCATCAAACACAAATGTATACAATGTAACCAAATAGTTACTCACTCATGGCGCTGTGGAGATCCGGGCGCTGTCGGCGTGCTCCTACCAACATGGATTCAGCATAAAGAAGACTTGTGAAAGGCGGTGCAGCTGCCTTAGAAGGAAATATTCAGACCGGACTGCAATTCTTCTCGGTACAAAAAGTTTATTTACTGGCACATTAAAAACAGCAAGAGGACACCTCATAAGTGTTTTGCGTTTTCCCCCACGCTTTATTAAATCTAAATAATAAATGTGATTAATATTACGTTGAAAGGTACCTTTCAACACAAAATGAACCACATTTATTATTTAGGTTTAATGTTGTATGTAGATTTAAAAGGAAATATCCAAACGGATATATACAGAAAGCCCAATGCTAGAAATACAGTACATATCTCATGGCTGATAGTAATCATTCTAGATCTTTGAAAAAAAGGCATTCCAAAAGGTCAGTTTTTGCGATTAAAAAGACTTTGCTCTACAGACAAGCCCTTTGAGACACAGTCTAAAGATTTGGCTTCTAGATTTTCAGCCAGGGGATATAGTGAATCTCATATCAGTGAACCACTCAATGAAGTGAAATTGAAGGACAGTCCAGGGGGAGCATGTAAAAAAACGACAATACAAACTCTAAGTCCATTTTTAAATATTTTATTATTATTTCCACATTTTATATTTATATTTGGTCATGTTCTAATCATCTTCTAAACACAAATACATATATTTGTTCCCCAGTTGATAGTGAGTATGTCATTAATGATTGATTAGTATGAGAGTATATAATCCATTAGGATAGGAGTGGGCGGTACACTCCTGATGAAGCCGTGATTGGGCGAAACGGGTAGAGTGGGCGGTCCTATCCTTGAGCACAGAGCAAGTGGAGGAAGCAGGAGAGAGGCTGCATATGAACAGCTCATCCACAGAAGCCGAGCGAGTGATGTCATTCCTGGGGGACAGAACGTGAGGCAGCAAACAGCTACCACCGGATTGATGATAACTGACCCAGGATCTTGATCAGAGACTGGAAGAGTGCTCAGAAGAGGCGGCGGGGTGGTGAGCAGTGTTATGCGCAGTCTCCTCTTAACACTTGCGAGTGTGATGTGCCTTTTTAATATTGACACTTTGTAAGTGCGTTTTTTACACTTCTTAATATAAAGTTTTATTTGCATACTGATCTGTGCAATGGAGCTATCCCTTCTTTTCTGAGGTACATCCATCCATCCACACTGAGAGTGACAGCCTATCCTGAGTTCCTGAGTACCACAGCTTATGTGCCCATATTGCACTTTAATCTTGTGAATAGGCATACATTAGAGCCAAGATTTCAGCCTGAGGTTTACCTACCTATACCATTCAACTGCACTTAGAGTTGGTGTTGTCGTTTCTCCTTTTTTTCATGCTCCCCCTGGACTGTAAGAACATATTTGGACCCGTGGAGACAGGCCCTACCAGAGGGTTTGAGCAGGGAGTTCCGACATCTTTATTGATTTGTATTTCACATTTATAACACTAGATTATTTTATTATCTTGTTGTTTTTTAAAATCTAATTTTTCACTTTAAGAATAGTGAGCACTCTTTGCTGTTTTGCGCCTTATATTATCACCTTCACTTGTATATAGTATACCTTTTGACACGCGGATGTGGCATGGGTTACTTTGGATGGACCATTAGGCCTCGTAAAAAGAGGTTAATGGAGCATGTCCGTGCTGTGAAAAAAAGTGATCTATCTCACCCTGTTTCCAGACACTTTGCCATCTGTCCACAGGGTGGCATCAAGAACTTCACATTTTCTGGTGTTGAACATATCCATGCCTCCCCTCGGGGAGGGGACCGGTTGGCCATGTTGAATAAACGGGAAATGTTTTGGATTTTTAGTTTAAATACACGCTATCCTTTAGGTATCAATATTGATTGGGAGCTCAAACATTTTTTGTAACATCTTGGTAACATTTATATGACCATTATATACATCTTTGTTAGCATTTTATAGTGATTATGCATCTTCTATTGGATTTATGTTCATTTTCCTTATTTCATATGTCCCGTTTTCATATAAATTTTAATTTCCTTTTTATGCGTTTGCAGTCTTTTTTATTTTGGGTGAAGTCTTTTAATAATTATTTTTTTCCATCTATTAATGTATTCTGTATTTTGTTATAAAAATATATACAGCTAAACCCCGTTATAACGCGCCTCGTTATACCGCGATTCGGTTATAACGCGGTTTTCCCGTGGCTCCCGTTTAAAAAAAAAAAAAAAAACAATTTTTTTTTTTAAAAATTTAAATTTTTTTTTTTTGCACACTGCACACACTGCACACACTCACTGCACACACACTGCTCATTGCTCACACTGCCACACTGCACACACACTGCACACTGCACACACACTGCTCATTGCTCACACTGCACACACTGACACACACTGCACACTGCACACACACTGCTCATTGCTCACACTGCACACACTGACACACTGCACACACACTGCACACACACTGCTCATTGCTCACACTGCACACACTGACACACTGCACACACACTGCTCATTGCTCACACTGCACACACTGACACACTGCACACACACTGCACACTGCACACACTGCACACACACTGCTCATTGCTCACACTGCCACACTGCACACACACTGCACACTGCACACACACTGCTCATTGCTCACACTGCACACACTGACACACTGCACACACTGCACACTGCACACACACTGCTCATTGCTCACACTGACACACTGCACACACACTGCACACTGCACACACACTGCTCATTGCTCACACTGCACACACTGCACACACACTGCTCACACACTGCTCACACTGCACACACACTGCACACAGCACACACACTGCTCATTGCTCACACTGCACACACTGACACACTGCACACACACTGCTCATTGCTCACACTGCACACACTGACACACTGCACACACACTGCACACACACTGCTCATTGCTCACACTGCACACACTGACACACTGACACACTGCACACACACTGCACACTGCACATTGCTTTTTTTTTTGCACACTGCACACACTGCACACACTCACTGCACACACACTGCTCATTGCTCACACTGCCACACTGCACACTGCACACACTGACACACTGCACACACACTGCACACTGCTCATTGCTCACACTGCACACACTGCACACACACTGCACACTGCACACACACTGCTCATTGCTCACACTGCACACACACTGCACACACACTGCTCATTGCTCACACTGCACACACTGACACACTGCACACACACTGCACACTGCACACACACTGCTCATTGCTCACACTGCACGCACTGACACACTGCACACACACTGCTCATTGCTCACACTGCACACACTGACACACTGCACACACACTGCACACTGCACACACTGACACACTGCACACACACTGCTCATTGCTCACACTGCACACACTCACAGACACAGACACTTACACACACACAGACACTCACAGACTGCACACACACTGTACACTGCACACACACTCCTCATTGCTCACACTGCACACACTGACACACTGCACACTGCACACACACTGCTCATTGCTCACACTGCACACACTGACACACTGCACACACACTGCTCATTGCTCACACTGCACACACTGACACACTGCACACACTGCACACACACTGCTCATTGCTCACACTGCACACACTGACACACTGCACACACACTGCTCATTGCTCACACTGCACACACTGACACACTGCACACACACTGCACACTGCACACACTCACTGCACACACAGTGCTCATTGCTCACACTGCCACACTGCACACACACACTGCACACTGCACACACTTACACACACTCACAGACACTCACACACACAGACACTTACACACACTTACACACACACTCACAGACTGCACACACACTGTACACTGCACACACACTCCTCATTGCTCACACTGCACACACTGACACACTGCACACTGCACACACTGACACACTGCACACACACTGCACACACACTGCTCATTGCTCACACTGCACACACTGACACACTGCACACACACTGCACACACACTGCTCATTGCTCACACTGCACACACTGACACACTGCTCATTGCTCACACTGCACACACTGACACACTGCACACACACTGCTCATTGCTCACACTGCACACACTGACACACTGCACATTGCTTTATTTTTGCACACTGCACACACTGCACACACTCACTGCACACACAGTGCTCATTGCTCACACTGCCACACTGCACACACACTGCACACTGCACACACTGCACACACTGACACATTGCACACACACTGCACACTGCACACACACACTGCTCATTGCTCACACTGACACACTGCACACTGCACACACACTGCTCATTGCTCACACTGCACACACACTACACACACACTGCACACACTGCTCATTGCTCACACTGCACACACTGACACACTACACACACACTGCACACTGCACACACACTGCTCATTGCTCACACTGCACACACTGACACACTGCACACACACTGCTCATTGCTCACACTGCACACACTGACACACTGCACACTGCACACACTGACACACTGCACACACACTGCTCATTGCTCACACTGCACACACACTGCACACTGCACACACACTGCTCATTGCTTTTTTTTTGCACACTGCACACACTGCACACACTCACTGCACACACACTGCTCATTGCTCACACTGCCACACTGCACACACACTGCACACTGCACACACACTGCTCATTGCTCACACTGCACACACTGACACACTGCACACACACTGCACACACACTGCACACTGCACACACACTGCTCATTGCTCACACTGCACACACTGACACACTGCACACACACTGCACACTGCACACACACTCCTCATTGCTCACACTGCACACACTGACACACTGCACACTGCACACACTGACACACTGCACACACACTGCACACACACTGCTCATTGCTCACACTGCACACACTGACACACTGCACACACACTGCACACACACTGCTCATTGCTCACACTGCACACACTGACACACTGCTCATTGCTCACACTGCACACACTGACACACTGCACACACACTGCTCATTGCTCACACTGCACACACTGACACACTGCACATTGCTTTATTTTACACACTGCACACACTGCACACACTCACTGCACACACAGTGCTCATTGCTCACACTGCCACACTGCACACACACTGCACACTGCACACACTGCACACACTGACACACTGCACACACACTGCACACTGCACACACACACTGCTCATTGCTCACACTGACACACTGCACACTGCACACACACTGCTCATTGCTCACACTGCACACACACTACACACACACTGCACACACACTGCTCATTGCTCACACTGCACACACTGACACACTACACACACACTGCACACTGCACACACACTGCTCATTGCTCACACTGCACACACTGACACACTGCACACACACTGCTCATTGCTCACACTGCACACACTGACACACTGCACACTGCACACACTGACACACTGCACACACACTGCTCATTGCTCACACTGCACACACACTGCACACTGCACACACACTGCTCATTGCTTTTTTTTGCACACTGCACACACTGCACACACTCACTGCACACACACTGCTCATTGCTCACACTGCCACACTGCACACACACTGCACACTGCACACACACGGCTCATTGCTCACACTGCACACACTGACACACTGCACACACACTGCACACACACTGCACACTGCACACACACTGCTCATTGCTCACACTGCACACACTGCACACACTGCACACACACTGCACACTGCACACACACTGCTCATTGCTCACACTGCACACACTGCACACACTGCACACACACTGCTCATTGCTCACACTGCACACACTGACACACTGCACACACACTGCACACACACTGCACACACACTGCACACACACTGCACACACACTGCACACACACTGCACACTGCACACACACTGCTCATTGCTCACACTGCACACACTGACACAATGCACACACTGACACACTGCACACACACTGCTCATTGCTCACACTGCACACTGCACACTGCACACACACTGCACACACACTGCACACACTTACACACACTCACAGACACTCACACACACACACTCACACACACAGACACTTACACACACTTAGACACTCACAGACACACACACACTTACACACACTCACAGACTGCACACACACTGTACACTGCACACACACTCCTCATTGCTCACACTGCACACACTGACACACTGCACACTGCACACACACTGCTCATTGCTCACACTGCACACACTGACACACTGCACACACACTGCACACACACTGCTCATTGCTCACACTGCACACACTGACACACTGCACACACACTGCACACACTTACACACACTCACACACACTCACACACACTCACACACACTTACACACACACTCAGACACTTACACACACTCACACCCACATACACACACCCATATACACACACACTTTCTCTCCCATATATACATACACACACACACACTCTCTCACTCTACACAGACGGGGGGTGGGGTCGGAGCAGAGGAAAGGCCGCGACCAGCACCACCACCCGCTCCCCCCCCCTCCTCCTGCGCAGGCAGCGGGAGGGACAGCGGTGGGGAGAAGAAACCCCCCGCTACCACCTCCATGCAGGCAGCGGGAGCACCGGGCACGTGGAGGGATCAGAGGTAAGCGGGGACCGGAGGGACATCCCCGCTCCCATCTCCTTCCCCGCGGGCTGTCCTGCGGTGACAGGGGGAAGCGGGGAGCGGAGGGACATGCCCGCTCCCATCTCCTGCCCCGCGGCCTGTCACGCGGTGACAGGGGGAAGCGGGGACCGGAGGGACATCCCCGCTCCCATCTCCTGCCCCGCGGGCTGTCCCGCGGTGACAGGGGGAAGCGGGGAGCGGAGGGACATGCCCGCTCCCATCTCCTGTCCCGCGGGATGAATCTGCATTAAAGCGGCGGCCATTTTTTTTTTCCGCGACCCCGTTAGTAACGCGGTGGTCTCGGGGTGGACCCCGAGACCCGCGTTATAACGGGGTTTAGCTGTATGTATATTCACACACACACACACACATACATATACATATACATATTCATATAGGCAGTGTTCGACAAACCTACACATTTGCTCGCCCCGGGCAAGTGGATTTAACATCGTGGCGAGCTCCTATTGGCCCAAGCAGCACACGTTTGGTACTAGGTGGCGAGTAGATTTTTTTGTGTGGCGAGTAGATTTTTTGGTGATTTGTCAACCACTGCATATAGGTATATATATATATATATATATTATATGTCTAGATATATCTGTTTAAGTTTACATATTGTATGCATATTATATATGGATTGAGTCTCCTAATATGGTGATATATACCGTTTAAACATTATTTATAATTTGTTTAAATATTCTATTATAGGTTGATATGTTACATGATTATTTATTTATAGACCTAATTTTAAATATTAACATAATCCAATATAGACATATATTTGGTATATTATTCATTTATGGTCTATATATGTTTATTTTATTTTATGATATCTACCCTATAATCATTTATTTATTGATACATGTTTGTTCTTGTTGTTTTTTTTTCCGGTTTTATTTTCTACACACTTGTTTTTGTTCGGTTTTAACATTTTTTTTGCATTGCCTCTATCTGTACTACTTTATACGTGTATATTACAGTCTAGTTGCTCTGCTATATTGATGTCTTGATATTGATACTTTACATTTATTGTTTTTCAATGTGGTGATTTTGTTGCTTTCTAAGTAGGTATTATTTTAACTTTATGAATCACCAAACTCTGTAGTGATGGTCAGCTGTTTCAATTTGGTCTTACCCAATAGGGGTTTGTGTCTTACATCTGTATGATAATGGGTGCATAATTTATTAAATTATCCTTAGGGCGTTGTTTTTTCTGACTGACCTTTACTTATTTAAAGCCAGAGACAGAACATAAAACACAGACAGAGCTCAGTGCACATCCAGTGAAACTCATACACGGTACAGTGCCTAAATATATATGTATAAATATCTATTAAATAAAATGGTCTTTTAGTTTGACATTTTGGCCAAATTGTTGTAAGCCCTTGAGCCAACTGCACGGCAGACCACATTTCAAGGGTCCCTAATACTAATATAAATTCTTAATAACCTGTGCAATACCAGGAAAAATGATTTATAATAAATCTGTCAATAACCTTTACTTAAACAGTGTTTAGAGGAGAATGTGTTACTTTTTGATAAAGTGCCTCCACGGCAGGAAACGCATTAGAGTATTTTAATGTGTGTCCTTATGTTTGGCTAATATGCCCAATAAATTGTTTATTTTAACTTTTTTGGCCTCCAGCCCTCATCTTCATTTGCTGTGTTCTACTCTTCACCTATTCTACTTTTGCATACTTACCGGTATTGAAGCACGCTTTCCAGTGTTCAGGCACACAGCTGTTTATTGCATTGTGAGTATACCCCTTGCAGCAGTGTTTGGTCCACGGCACTCCACTCATCAGTAGCTGTACTGTGGGAGGAGACACAAGCACCCAGTGAGAGGGGATCTGTTATCACAGGACTCATCCCACGAGGGCACGGACCATCTTGTCGTTCCCCGCGGTCTGTCATCACCAGAGGGAGTTCAGGTGAGGTGGTTGTCGCATTACTCCACACACAATAGGCTTATTGAATGGACTATCATTGCCTTAGCTTCTTCTATTCCGGACATTACTTATGATACAGTACCTCAACAGTTTTTTCTATTATGATGGTTATATGGACATTCCAAGCTACATCAAGTGTTTGTAGCACCAAATAGGGTTTATCCCATTTTTTTCAATCTTTTTCCTAGAAAATTTCATGACTCTGCCAAAGGAGAGAGACACGCGTCTTCCTCAAAGAAGTCACCCAAGGAGGGGACAAAAGAGGCATCTGCCCCAAAGCCCAAGGAGGCGGAAGGCAGCAAAGATGATCCTCCTCCCAAAGCACATGCCGCCGCGTCCAGGACACCCAAGAGATGATCGCCTACCTACAGAACCGAGGTGAGCCAGAACGATGTCGTCTGCCAGGAAAGATCTGGTGCAGTACCAGATATGGGATGGAGCTATCCACCAGGCCATTCAGCAAAACAAGCCTTTCCTGATGAAACGTGCTCCCAGCGACACGGTCGCCATAATAATGTGGGAAATGGACAAACTCGAAATCAACAAGGGTTTACTCTATCGGGTGGTTCAATACCATAACCACCTGGATAGAAGGCAACTGGTTTTACTCAGGAACATACAGCATATGGTTCTTCGATCATTACACAATGACCATGGCCATCTTGGCGTGGACAAGATCTTCTACTTAATACGAGACCGGTTCTTCTGGCCTCAGTTGAGAGAGTCGGTAGAACACCATTGCCGCCGATGCTCACGGTGCATCCAACACAAGACTCTCCCTAGCAGAGCTGCTTCAATGGCTCATCTGAAGAGCTCGGGTTCCCTGGACCTCGCATGCATGGACTTTCTATTTGTCCAGCCAGATGCCCGCGGCATCGGCAACGTACTAGTGATCACAGACCATTACACTTGCTATGCCCAAGCCTTCCCCACCAAAGACCAGAAGGCCATCATGGTGGCAATGATTCTGTGGGAGAGGTACTTTATACATTATGGCCTACCCAATTGCCTACAAGGCCGGGACTTTGAAAGTAACCTCATCCGGGAGTTGCTGAAATTGCTACATATCACAAAGTCCCGAACGACCCCTTACCATTCTGAGGGAAATGCTCTGCCAGAGAGGTTCAACCGGACCCTCCTCGACATACTCAGCACCCTAACAGGTCCACAGAAGAATGAGTGGAGTAGGCACGTGGAGTCCTTGGTGCCTATAACTGCACCCACCACGAGTCTACGGGATACACTCCCTACTTTCTAATGTTCGGGTGAGAAGCATGGCTTCCAGTAGATGTAGACGTCTGAGGGTATCTACCAACGGGGTACCCAACAGGACACACTTCAAGTACGTACAGCTGCTCCAAGAAAGCCTGCAACGAGCCTACAACTAGCAGAGAAGGCATCGGCTCATCTGAATGCTTGTAACAAACAGCGTTATGACCATATGGTCCGCCATTGGGAGATTCGTCCTGGAGGCACCGTTCTCCTCCGCAACCTTGGGATCTCTGGCAAACACAAGCTGGCCGACCATTGGCGAGACAGAGTATTTGAAGTAGAATTGCAGATGCCGGGCCTCCTGGTCTACCGCATAGGAGACGTGGATAGCCAGGTAAAGGTCTGGCACTGAAACCTTCTCCTGTCTATTCCTCAAGTGGGGGATGATGATCTTGGAATAGAGGCTACACCTTTGGCCATTGAGCCCAGTGGAGCTGATGAGAGCTCAGAAATAATAACAAAGAAACCCGAGGATTCTATGGAAGGGCCCTCTAGTAGTACAGACCACAGTCATGTGGCACCACCCAAAGGAGGCACGGGTAATGGGCCCAGGCATCACACACCTACTCAGGTGGCTCCAATGAGCCCACCTTTGGACCCTAGGAGTCCTTGTTTCGTACCCGTAACAGACATTTCAGACTGTTACACCCCCATTGCACGAGCCTCAAGCTTATGATTATTACTCCCCAGAGGGAGTTGCCGAAGAAGAGCTTCGCAGAAGCCAGAGTGAGGTACCCTCCCAACTGGTTAACCAATGATTCATTAGGCACACCCCACTACGAAGAGCAGCAGTGGTCTTGTGGCAAAATTAAATCAGTCATTGTAATGTTCACATTGTGTACAAAGTGTAATTAGTACAATCTAATATAAAGCCATTGCAATGCGTTAAGTTGTATTTACAGTACGTCATGCATTTTTATTATATAAATTTTGTGGTTATGCTGTTCCCAAGCGGGGGCATTGGATCTTTCACCAAGGGTAGAGTATAGCCTAGGTCCCCCTGGTCCCCTGTTTGTCCCCTTACCTTTTCACAGGCAGCGGATGCTGGTGAGACTGTGGGGGGATGCGCAGTAGCAAACGCAAGCGGTGGCCATTAGGAGTATAGCACAGCAGGGGAACTACAAGTCCCAGCTGCCTCATGGGCTGCAGACCACATGTTGCCAGGCAGCCAATAGGGCTGAGAGATGCATGGCAGTTATAATTCTGGCAGTTTGAGTTCTGGCAGTTATAGTGACTGGCAGTTGAGTTGGAGTGTCTGACAGTTGGAGCCAGGACAGAGAAAGGAAAGGTAGGATCTGGGTGTCAGTGGCACCTTTTAAGTCCAAGATAGGCCCCACTCACCTAATCAGATTGTGGCTGCTACAGGAAAAACCCTAGCTAGGGACATTTCCCTGTAGAAAAATAGAAAGACACTGGTGAGCAACATGTCCAAGGGGGGCCAGTAGACCAGTAAAGTCCCCTGTATAACAGCACTCAACTCCACTACATAATGAAGTAGTCTAATATGTCTAATACAGAAAAAGCTAAGAGCTCAAAAAGTTCAACAGTGTGAAGATAATTCAGTTCAATATGGTGAAGATAATATAAAAACAATTTTAATCGTAATATAGCGTTAACATAAAGGGTGTAAAAAAACTCCCAAGGGCGAGTGATATGCTTCAAATAATGGTACTTATGTACCTAATCCCTATAATAGGGAAATGACAAGGCTGGGTAGGACAATTGAGCCTACTAGGAGGAAGGGCGCTCCTAAGCAACCCCCCCCCCCTCCCACGACCACTCTTCAATTGAAACTATATTAAAGGAGTGACAGAAATGTCCGTGCTAAGAATAGTTCGGACAGCCGTGAAATAACCCAGAAACAGACATATAGTAACACAAGGACACTGTGCATAAGTGCCAAATGTTAGTGGATGTAGATAATCACAGTCTGTAATAGGTCAAAATGATGCAATGCAACAACAGTGAGTAATGAATACTGAGTACTCACTAAGAGCTCAGTCAGAGACCCCACATCTCCTCTTCCTATCCCTTCCCCCTGTGTGCAATTAAGAACATATACTAGGATGGTGAACACCCAACCACTACAAATATCTAGTGGTGTGGCAATGGGAGGATGTAACACTAAGGTAGATAAGTGTAATGAGGGAGATGCGTAAAATGTAAGCAAAATTACTGTATGCAGCCTTAGATATATACAAAGGTTCCTGTGGGGTCGCTGACAACTATGATACTTGCGTTATTGAAGTATTCCAGGGACTACTGGTAGTTCACAGTCTCTGCAGTTGCAGAGAAGTTGCAATTAGGTCATAGGCTCAAATAGTCAAGTGCTTCTAATGGTACTTAGTTGCCCATGTGAGTAACATGCAGCGATCCTGACAGCTGTTTCGCGGAGGCGCTTCTTCAAGGGATGTGATTGGCAGTCATCCGCTCTAGGTCATTTAAGTGCGCATGGAGGGGGCTTGACGGAGCGCCATCCAATAGACGTGTATGAAGGGGCGGAGCCGTGATGACGTCACGGCCGCAGTCCAAAGCCTGATGCTGATGCGTTGTTATATAGACCAATCACTGAGCAGCAGTGTCTAACACATATTGTCAATAAAGCGCAGCACATTGCAGTTACTAGTTATAAGAAGGATAAAAACATAAGCACTGATGAATTTCTCAATAGTTCAGAACGCATGACATAGTGAGAACCTGGAGAGTAAAGACTACACCAATATAAAGAATGCTTAAAGCACTTGAGACCATTGTAGGTGAGGAGGAATAATTAAAATCAGGAAAGTTAAAAAAAATTATGGATAGAACAGTAGACCAAATTACTGGAATGGGGTAAAGAGAAACCCCTCATGTAGATCTTTAGGAGACAGGGACTGTAGGTCATAGATCCACCTGCACTCCCTTTGCAGGAGGATCCTGTCCCAGTCGCCCTGTCTTTGTCCCACCCTGAGGTAGTCTATACCAAAGAATTTCAGGACTTGCATATTGCCTTCATGTGCGTCATTTATGTGCCTTGCTATTGGCGTTTCATGATGGTTCCGAATGGACCCCACGTGTTCAAGAACCCAACGTCTTTGTTGGCAGTGGGTCTTGCCCACATTTCTTGCCGCAGTCACATGAGGCCCCTGCAGTTATGCAATTTATAAAAGTCTTAATAGTATATTCTTTGGAGTCATTCCAGTTTTTTAATTTTTTGGTAGGCAGCACAAATTCGCAAGCCCTACTCTTCATGCATTTGAAAAATCCATTAGGTATGTTCGTCAGCCATGTCTTAGAAATAGGTATTGTATAGTGACTATGGACGAGCAAATCTTTTATATTCCTCGCCCTCCTGCTTACTAGTGTCAGTCTCGATTTAAGTACCGTACATAAATCCTCATCAGTGAGCAGGAGGTGCCAATGTCTCTGTATGATGTTTGATATCTGTGGCCACCGTCTATTATAATTCCCAACAAATCTAATGGTTTTCGACTGTTTTGGAACTAAAATGTTGGATCGTAACAGATCCTGTCTGTGAGTTTGCAATGCTCGATTAAAGGCTCTTTTAATGCATGACGAGCTATATCCCCTCTCCAAGAAGCGTGATTTAAGCTCCGAGAACTGTTGCTTAAAAACCTCTACTGTTGTGCAGTTCCTGTGTAACCGCAGGAACTGTCCAACGGGAATGTTACGCACCAGGTGTGGTGGATGGTGTGTGGTGAATTGTAAGAGGCTATTTGTGGCCGTCTCCTTCCTATACGTTTTTGTTTGTTGAGTACCAGCCACATCTCTATAAATTGTGATATCCATATAATGATTGTGATACCGAGACGCCTGTCCCACCGCACCACCTGTCCCACCGCACCGAGCCGCCTGTCCCCTTGGAAGATGGAACAGGGGGGAGGTAAGTGGCGGTTCTTCAAACTTTACATTTTCTCCTTCAATAGTCTTCTTGGGCACCGCCACATAACAGAAGGGAGGGAGGGGTGCGCTAGAGCAGCGGGTGCTTGCACATGCAGTGCCTCTCTTGGATACCCAGTCACCCACCCAGTCAGTCATCCACCCAGTCAGTCACCCACCCACCCAGTCAGTCACCCACCCAGTCAGTCAGTCACCCACCCAGTCAGTCAGTCACCCACCCAATCAGTCAGTCACCCACCCAGTCAGTCAGTCAGTGAGCCACCCAGTCAGTCACCCACCCAGTCAGTCAGTCACCCACCCACTCAGTCAGTCACCCACCCAGTCAGTCACCCACCCACCCAGTCAGCCACCCAGTCAGTCACCCACCCAGTCAGCCACCCACCCACCCAGACTAGTCACACACTCACACACACAATTCTTATTAGGAATTTATTCCATTTTTTAAAAGTGGGGCGGGGTGAGGGGAGGGGCTAGGTGGCAAGTGGTGGGGCTAGATGGTGAGTAGATTTTTTGGTTCGGCGAGTAGATTTTTGGGTGATTTGTCAACTACTGAACTTAAATATAAATGTAGGATGCATATCTGACCCAGTAAGAATTTAACATATGTAGAACTCGATGGACATGCGTTTTTAACCTTATCTACTATGTGTGTTACTGTATATATAATTATTTCTCAGCAAAAATAATAGCACAGGTTAGTGAATCTTGAATAAATATTATTTAGGCCCTGTAAGAGGAACATATCCCTGTTTAAATAAAGCAGCCTCAGAGCTCTGAGAATCCAGCAGAGAGAGTTAATTGCAGCCACTCAATTAACTAGTCTCTACCTGGACAAATGAGAGCTCTATAAAAAGCATCATGTCCATCATGAGACACAGGAGAGAAATTCCTTAGCTCACAAATGGGGCTGACATAAGGAGAAGGAGGACAGAGATTTCCTTAGCCCACAACTTAATGCACACAGAAGGACTGTATGCTGACAGCAAGACAAGGGGACAAGACCGCTATACCTGGACACAGAGGGGCTATGCACAAAGCAGTGAAAAGCCCTTTATAGTACGATAAGTGCCTTTTCAGCGCAATACTGCATGAAGTGCGATTCACAAAGCAGTGATTACACTGCAATATCGCTCTTAAAAGGCATTTTTTTAGAAAAAAGCTCACTGGAAAAAAAAAACGTGCAATCAGCTCTAAAACAGCAAACGTGATGTATTTTGCCAGTTCGCGTGATTCACAAAGCAGTGATAAGTGAATAGTAATTTAAAAGCTCACCATTTCTTTTCACCAGCTAAAGGCTGGAGCAAAAGATATGGAGACAGCCCGAAAGCATTGTTTACCTATTTTTCAGCACATCATAATACAACAGGCCAGTGGGTGTCCCCGGGTGATCCCCGGAGTCTGGGGCCCTCGGGTTTCCGGGGGTCCCCGCTGGCCTTTGGTACCAATCATGTGCCTTCTCCCCCCCCCCTGCCCCCTAAAACATACAGTACAATAATGGGCAAAATTACTTTTATCCAGATACTGTATGAATAATAGTGCATTTGCCCATTTAAAATACAACATTAAGCAGCATAAATAAAGTAAATAAATCTTGCACTCACCCCTGCCAGGCTGCCACGATGAAGGCCATCCTCATCCTCATCACTGTTCATGGCCTCCGTTGCCACAACCAATACAGTACAATTAAAAGGGACACTCAAATGTCCCCTAACCCCTTAATCAACTTAGCGGTTAGTAACCGCTATAGTAATTAAGGGGTTAACCCACCCTCTGCCACTACCCACCCAGGAGGCCTAACCACCCTCCCCGGGCAACTACCTCCACCCTTCACCCATTCATTGGTACAGTGGGTACATCATGCTCATATAATATGGGCATGATTTAACACTATAGCAAGAAATGGTGAAGTAATAAAAAACAGGACCAAATAAAGCACATTACATTGCAAATATATACAAAAATAGATATAAAACATGGCGCATATGTGAATAGTGTATATAGTCCAAAATGAAGGATATAGTGAAAGATTGTCCTAGTTCTGCAACCTTGAAAAGCCGGTGAGAAATGAACTCAGTTCACAGTTCATAAGGACAAAGACCAGTTCTCCTCACGAGGTGAAAATGATCCTGTATATGTGAGACATCAAACAGAAAGAACAAACATTGCGCAGTATGTTTAAACAGCCAAATTATATTCTAAATGTTGAGCTCACTGAATTGCCTACTTACTAGAAGTAGCTAGATCGCATACAGGGGAGAGAAACCGTGCTTTAAACCTTCCTGGTCCAGGGAGCTTCTGGTATGGCACGAACCCCTCGTGGTGTCCTTGGCTTCCCTGGTCTTGAAAAGTTGTCTCTTTAGGTCTTGTCTTTAGGAATCCTGCAACTTTTTCTCCGGTGAGAGATAAAAGAAGGAACAGGGGATTGCGCAGCATAAAAAACCTTTAATGACACCTACCTAAAACACAATAAAATACTCACAAGAGAAGGTGAGTATAAAATCAATAAAGAAGTGCCCGGCCCAGCACACCCAGCAGCCGCCTCAGTCACTGACAGTCCTTCCCGGTACCGCGTGTACCTCGCGTGTTTCCGGCGTGGTTTGGATGACGTCACCGTCTCCAATCTTGACTGGCAGCTGGAGTGTCTAGGGCAATGCTTCTTAGGCTCCTCCCTACGCGTTTCGTGACGGGGAACGTCACTTCGTTTTACAGATAATTCAGGATCTCACATGGGAAGAAGGTCTGGTATGGGTCACATGCGACGTGGTATCTCTTTATACCATTATAGATCATCAGATGGGTTTAAAGGCCATAGAGTGGGTTCTGAGTAAAGATGTCAACATGGAATCCTCAGTAAGAGAATTTCTCATAGAGGCTATCAGGTATATACTCACCCACAACTATTTCTCACATGAAGGCCGTTATTACCTCCAGACGTGCGGCACCGCGATGGGTACCAGGTTTGCACCTAGTTATGCAAACATTTTTATGGGTATGTGGGAAGAAAATTACATCCTGAACCACAACCCATATGGTGCAAACCTGGTACTTTGGAAACGCTACATCGATGATGTGCTGTGCGTCTGGAGGGGCACTCTGGAAGAACTTGAGGCCTTTCAGATCCATCTGAATACAAACGATTATAATATCAAATTCACGTATAGTATTAGTCCGCAGTCCATCAACTTCCTAGATCTTTCTCTTTATGTAGTAGATAATGAGATACAGACAAAAACGTATTATAAAGAGGTAAATGCTAACTCTTATGTCCTAGCGTCCAGTCACCATCATCCTCAATGGATTAAAAACATTCCAAAAGGACAAGCACTTAGAGTCAAACGAAACTGTTCACAAGTAGAAGTATACGAGGAACAGATTGAGGACATGGGCAACAAATTTAAGGATAGGAAATACAACGGGAGGCTTTTTAAAAATGCTATAGAACAAGCAAACAATACAGACAGAGCATCCTTGATCCATCCCGTCAAAAAAGTAGATACGAGTACCAACAAGATATTCCTTCCTTTTATTACGCAATTTAATGGGATGTCTAGAGATATTGTTAGGGTGTTTAACAAACATTGGGGTATCTTACAAAGAGATCCCATCCTACAATCTATATTACCTGACAAACCACAAATTGTTTATAGAAAGGCTCAGAACTTAAAATCTTTATTGGCCCCCAGTTGCCCCAAGAAACATCAGGGGCTGGGAGAAACCATGTGGCTTAAGGACCTTAAGGGATATTTTCCCTGCAAAAAATGCATTGGGTGCAGTTATGGAACAAAGTGCAAGGATTTCAGGTCTAATGTTACCGGTAAAAGCTTTGAAATTCGCACATTCATTAACTGTAAATCTAATTTCTGTGTTTATCTCTTAGAATGTCCCTGTAAATTACAATATGTGGGAAGAACAGGGAGACCACTAAAAAGGAGATTTGCTGAACATGTGTACAACATCAAGAAAGGTTTGGAGACACATAGTGTATCCAACCATTTCAAAAAACACCACAATATGTCCCCTGAGGGGCTCACATGTATCGGCATAGATTGTCCAAAGGTAGGTGTAAGAGGAGGAGATAGATTGCAGAGGGTCTCCCAACAAGAAACCTTCTGGATCTACACTCTAAAAACCCTCTCGCCCAAAGGGTTAAACATTGATTTTGATTTAGCTTCATTTTTGTAATTTGTTATCCACATCTTGTCCAGCATAATACTCATTCTATTGCTCATATCCAATGTAATCTATATGTATTTTTATGCTATGTGATTTATGTACATTTCAATGAAACATGGGTCACTTTAAAGTGCTTTTATTTTAAGGTGCTTTCTCTTAACCCCGCTGGTTACAATTACCAGGACAGTAGAAACACTTTGAATTTAACTAGTCTCAGGTGGTCCCTCCATATAAGGGGTTAACCTGCGGCTATAAAACTGACACGGGATTGATGAGGCTCCACATTCCCCTGACGAAGTGACGTTCCCCGTCACGAAACGCGTAGGGAGGAGCCTAAGAAGCATTGCCCTAGACACTCCAGCTGCCAGTCAAGATTGGAGATGGTGACGTCATCCAAACCACGCCGGAAACACGCGAGGTACACGCGGTACCGGGAAGGACTGTCAGTGACTGAGGCGGCTGCTGGGTGTGCTGGGCCGGGCACTTCTTTATTGATTTTATACTCACCTTCTCTTGTGAGTATTTTATTGTGTTTTAGGTAGGCGTCATTAAAGGTTTTTTATGCTGCGCAATCCCCTGTTCCTTCTTTTATCTCTCACCGGAGAAAAAGTTGCAGGATTCCTAAAGACAAGACCTAAAGAGACAACTTTTCAAGACCCAGGGAAGCCAAGGACACCACGAGGGGTTCGTGCCATACCAGAAGCTCCCGGGACCAGGAAGGTTTAAAGCACAGTTTTTCTCCCCTGTATGCGATCTAGCTACTTCTAGTAAGTAGGCAATTCAGTGAGCTCAACATTTAGAATATAATTTGGCTGTTTAAACATACTGCGCAATGTTTGTTCTTTCTGTTTGATGTCTCACATATACAGGATCATTTTCACCTCGTGAGGAGAACTGGTCTTTGTCCTTATGAACTGTGAACTGAGTTCATTTCTCACGTCTTTTCAAGGTTGCAGAACTAGGACAATCTTTCACTATATCCTTCATTTTGGACTATATACACTATTCACATATGCGCCAGGTTTTATATCTATTTTTGTATATATTTGTTATGTTTTGAGACATATGAGATGTCTCAGTAGGTTACCAGGCTGCTTAGTTATTTGTGCACTGCACTGTATTATTCAGGTTAAGCGCTTGTCACAGTATATTTGTATACATTACATTGCAAAATAAAACACATTACATAGCCAACTAAATACATAACAAATGCCAATTCATCAATTGAATGGCCCAGTGGGTCATATAATATGGGCATCATTTAACACTATGCCAGTCAATGGTCAACCTAAAAAACACAATCCCAAAACAAGATCCAATGCAATTAAAACAATCACAAAATAAAAATAAATAAAGTAAACAGAACAAAATTATCACCAATCAATTAACCCAATCCAAAATAAATACCAGAAGTAACAATTAAAACAACAAAACCATGAATAAATAAAATAAATCTCCAAATAAACAATCATTCAAATTCAAAACAACAAAAATGAACCACTATTTAAAAGCAAACACCAAACAAAACACATCAATAAATAAATGAAAGCTCAAATTAAACACTATCAGGCAAAATCAAAATACCAGAAAGAAGCCACTTTTAAAAAACAAACATTGAGGAAGGGCAAAGGGTCAAATGATGCGACGGGGTCACAGACATGTTACAACCTTAATGGGTATCATCAGTGTGAAGTTGGTTGTACTGCTGGCTTTGCAATGTTCAAGACTGTAGGGTTTACCATCACGTTTTAAGTTATGGTGGGTGAAAAAGGCAACGCGAAACCTCCACAGCACTGCATATAGCAAATAAAAAGATCACTTGTGAGCACATTCACATGTCTTAGGCAGGTCTGCAACCCTGCCTTTCACCATTATCCCCATCATACAGTGCTTCCACTGCAGCAAGTGATTCTGGGAAATGACATGCAAATGAGCACAAAATGTGTCACCTTTTGTCTGAAAAACCATTGTTACATGGAGCCCATATAAGCTAATGCTTGCACAGCTTTAAAGCACAGCATGGGAATCAGATGCAAAGCCACAAAAACCATTCACAGACATGTTATATATACACAGGTTCCTTCGGATGTAATTGTCTCAATAGTCAAGAACGGAACGCAGCTACAATTTTGTGGTGGCACACAACCATTTGCAATGATAACACGTGTCCCTACGTGTTTCTTCAGACTAAGCTGATTTCATCAGGGGAGATCCCCTCCCTTAGTCTGAAGAAACGTGTAGGGACACGTGTTATCATTGCACATGGTTGTGTACCATCAAAAACTTGCTAGAGAACTGTCGCTGCATTCCGTTCCTGACTATTGAGGCAATTACATACGAAGGAACCTGTGTCACTGGATGGAGATTTGCCAGAGGACCCTCCAGTGTGTAACACCACCAACAGGAAAGAGGAGTGACGTCATTCCAGAGCATTGCCAGCAGAGCAGCGGCGATTCACAGCAGTGTTGGAGCATGAGTTGTACTCATACAATGCCTGTAACACTTGGATTTTTGGGAGTTTTGAATCGTCTTGTCCAAATTTTATTACATTTTATATACGTTATCACACGAGGATCGGGCGCTTTTTCTTCTCATTTTCTGTTAGGTTACGTCAAGGGAGGTTGTTGTGCCCAAGAACAAGGCTGCCAGTATCTGGATAAACAGTTTTGTTGACCAATACAGGTCACATTATTATTTTTTGAAGTGAAACTTCTTTAGTGGCACCTATTCTCATGGGGCAAAACTGGAGCGAAGGAGACGAAAATGAAACGGAAGTGACGTGACTCCCCCCCCACCACGCCTGCTGTGACATGCGGCGGCAGCGGCGATAGCCGCCGGCGCCGCTCCTAACAATGGCCGCTCTCTCCCCCACCCCCCTCCCCCCACCCGCTGTGACATGCGGCGGCGGCGATAGCCGCCGGCGCCGCTCCTAACGGCTGCCGTTTCCCCCAGACGTGCGCTGCCATGGGTATATCAAGTTGGCTGGCGCAGAGCTTCCGGTACTGTGGGTGTACCAAGATGGCGGAAGCCCCGCAAGTCCTCCGGCTGTTAGAGGAGGAGCCGCTGCTCAGCCTCTCTCCTCCCTCTTCTATACCTATGCTTCCCCTTCCCCGAGTCCCGCTGACTGAGGGCCGCCGGTGCCGGAGGAGGAGAGGAGCCCCGGGATCATGAAGGGGATATCGCTAACGGCCGCTGCGCTGTCAGCATGTGCCGCGCATGCGCGCACAGACACGTTATCGTGCACTCCTGGCTCCTGCTCCAGTAACGCGGGAAGCGGGGGGTTTGAGCGCGCCGCTTCCCACGCAGCACTGCCGGAGGGGGGGGGGCTCTTAAGCACGGTATCAGCCCCTCACATACGCCGGGCCCGGTGCGGCCGCGTCTCCGTGGGGGGGGGGGAAGGGGGGAGAGACTCAGACAGAGCCGCAGCTCCGCCTGGGGTGGGGGGGGGGGGAGTCAGGAGAGAGGGGGCAGGACACAGAAAGAGAGACACACATACACTGACACACACACACACACACACACACACTGACTGACACATACTGACTGACACACATACACACACACACACTGACTGACACACATACACACATACTGACTGACACACATACACACACACAAACACACACACACACACTGGCTGACACACACACACACACACACACACTGGCTGACACACATACACACACACACACACACACTGACTGACACACATACATACACACACACACACACACTGACTGACACACATACACACACACTGACTCACACATATACACACACACTGACTCACACACATACACACACACACTGACACACACACACACACACACACACACACACACACACACACACACACACACACACACACACACACACACACACACACACACACACACACACACACACACACACACACACACTCACACACATACACACACTGACTGACACACATACACTGACTGACACACATACACACACACACACACTGACTGACACACACA
This sequence comes from Ascaphus truei, assembly GCF_040206685.1. Taxonomy (NCBI): domain Eukaryota; kingdom Metazoa; phylum Chordata; class Amphibia; order Anura; family Ascaphidae; genus Ascaphus; species Ascaphus truei. The sequence continues at coordinate 156,142,437 of NC_134487.1, forward strand.
CACACTGACTGACACACATACACATACACACTGATACACACACACTGACACGCACGCACACTGACACGCATGCACACTGACACACATACGCACGCACACTGACTGACACACATAAGCACGCACACTGACTGACACACATACACTCACTGACTGACACAGAGAGACATTCACACAACACAGAGAGAGAGACATACACTGACACACACACACACACACACACACACACACACACACACACACACACACACACACACACACACACACACACACACACACACACACACACACACACACACACACACACACACACACACACACACACACTGACTGACACACACACACACACATTGACTAACACACACTGACACACACACACATGCACACACTGACACACACACATGCACACACTGACTGACACACATGCACACACTGACTGACACACATGCACACACTGACTGACACACATGCACACACTGACCGACACACATACACACAGTGACCGACACACATACACACAGTGACCGACACACACACAAACAAACACACATACATACTCTCTGACTGACACACATACATAGTCACTGACTGACACACATACACACACTGACTGACACATACACTGACTGACACGTGTGCCGAGCACGCGTGTTATAAGTCAATTTCTGTGACAAAAGTCAAAGAAGTTTCACTTACTATGCGCGTGCACAGCACACACAGCTTTTTTTAAAATTATATCAATATGGACATTTTTCTTTTAAACCATTTTTTATTTGAAACATTTATTCATTATTTGTATCCATTGGCATTGTATGTGTTAGGTTATTATTTGAACACTTTATCATTTGCACATGTTTAACACTAGGTAGCATTGTGAGTAACACCAACATTTAGAATTATTTTGGTGTTTGCCATCAAATACATATATATTGCAATGTGGTATTTGCTTTTATATATATATATATATATTTTTTGTTTTATTGTTTTTTTTTTGTTTTTTTGTTTGTGGTGGTAATCAGCCTAGGCACCCACCCACCCAGTTAGATATGGCATATACAGTACTGTCTAGTTATTCTCCAAAGTGTAGCAGATTTTTCTTCTACTGTATGTTTTGTGTTTACATTATTAAAGGAACAGGCAATAAAGTCTTATATTAATTTCACCCTAAAACTGTCTCCAGTTGCATACCTCTGCACACATCTCTTACAGTGACTATGTTCAATTTGGGCCATTCTCTGAGAATACCTAATGAAACAACGATGTGATTCTTGGCAAGATCGTGCAATACTATTCTTAACGTTTTCACTTGAGCCTACCATTTTGCCACTTCAAAATATGACCTCTTGTTTTATCATTCATCTTTCTCTGAAATATGTTTCCATCAATATCTTGATGCTATTGATGCATTTGAAAGCTTCCATCTCAACCCACCTGTACTTCCTTTCTTTCAGTCCGAGCATATTGAGATCCTAATAAAATGATATTGTTACCCATAAACTGTTTGCGTCAGTCTAGTTTGCAATTATATTTAGCTTATGTCCTTCTGAAGAAAGATATAAACTCCAGAACACAGCACACCGGATAAAGTCTTAGTAATAACCTATCAATTGGCATTTTTACCTCCTGATAGGAAATATTTTTGCATGCCTAAAAACCATTCTCTTTCTATTGATGTCACTACAATTTTTTTTATGAATTCCCCCTCATAGGAAACTAAACGTAATTGACCACAATAATAAATGATGATACAGTAAACACAATGATACTCAGCCTGAACTTCTCTGTGTTGCATCCTGCATGAATGTCAGCATTCAATCTCTTGCTTAGAACCAAGAGATGTTGGGAGTTGCAGTTTTTGCTCCCAAAGTAACAGCAGTCTGCTAAGGCAGGCGTGTGCAAACCTTTCAGTCTGTGCCCCCCTGACTGCTCTCCACCTCTGCTCGCGCCCCCTCCTTACGTTCTCTCCGGTATGAAATGATCAAATGACATCTATAACACCGTTCCCCCACAGGAAAATCTTGCGCACCCCCCAGTTTGCGCACCCCTGTGCTAAGGGGGTTCGTATGTTGTCAGTTACTAATGTGCCATAGCAAGTCTTTGAGTTGAACAAAAACAAAGAAACAGGAGAGACCTAGTGTAAGAGACGTGCAGAGGTACGATGTCAAGTTGACATCACATCACCCCGTCGAATTATGATGCCGCGTCTTCTGAGCCATGGTAAAAGAGAGAACAGAGGCCTCGCGCTGTCCCTGGCATTTAATTTAAATGCCTTGGGGAAGAGCGTGGGGCGTCTGTATGTGCCGCGACCCGAGGTTTGCGCACCCGTAACTTCTACTGCCACCCCCATGCAAGGCCTAAACACCCACCCTTGGGCAACTACAAGCTTCACCCAGCCCCTGTACTAACAACTATGTAGTGTCTGCTATTTAACCCTTTCATTACCTTAGCGGTTAGCCATTAATTCTATTTTTGGCTGCAATTCTATTTTTATTGCATAGGATCGATACCGGAGGCCCCCGGGAACCCCCAGAGATGCGGTGACCCACGGGGCCCCCTGAAGATGCGGGGGCCCGCAGAAACAACCGGGGACCCCAGAGATGCGCTGACCCCCAAGGACCACCAGGACCCCATGGAGATGCGGTGGCCCGCAGGAACACCTGGGGACCCCCACGGGTCACTAAGGGGTCCCCGTTGGCCTCTGGTATCAACCCTATGCAGTAAAAGAAACTGCTTTTATGCATCTTGCAATATCTTTAGTGCCAGACTTTAGCAGGCGCCAAAATATTGCAAGTTTTCAAAGTACGATATGCTTATCACTGCTTAGTGAATAGCAGTTTTGGTTGGGCATTTTTTGGCTTATCGTACGTTTTTTTTTTTTGCCAGAGTGTTATAGTATCATAAAAAGCTGTTTCAGTGTGATATTGCCTTGTTATCAGAGCTTTCTGAATAGCAACTCAGGCAATATCGCACTATAAGGGCATTTATAGTGCTATAAGGCACTTATCGAGGTTTAGTGAATAAGCCCCTATGTCATTTGCAGGAAAAATAGATTGTGAATGATATGTAAAAGATCCCCATGTGACGCTGAAATGTAGAACATAAAGCAGGGAAGATGTTAATCGTCTACCATTATCAACATAGAGGATGCCTGAAAAAATATCACTCACATTACCACCAGAATGTGATTCATTTACTTATATTGAGTGGCAGCCAGCTACATGAAAACCAGTGCACATCAAAGCGTTATCCCCAAACATATAACTTCATACATTTTCTCTGTTTCCCTTTTACTGACAGAAACACAGAACAGTGATATTGTGGGCTTCCCCTGCAGCACTGAAGAGGTCAGAGGACTAGTGCATACTGTACTGTAAGTGGCTGCCAGCATTGAATCAATGTATTGGTAATCATGTACATGTGAGATATATGGAAGCTACTGTATATCTATATTGCCTATTAAACGTTCCATTTTATTTCCTTTTACAAGCTCTTTGCTTTTCCATCCTGATCACATACTGTACCGATGAATTCTCCAGCAGCTTTCTATCATCAGATTAATTTAATAGGGATTACCTACAGTAAATAGGTCATAATTGTAAAAGGAGCCTTATAACTAATCCTTCATACCCAGCTATCTGAACAAGCTCCTCAACCCTACCACATGCAGCACTTATCATCTGAGATCTGACTCCAAAAGACTGTTCATGGTCCCAAGGTTCAACAAAGTATCCGGCCATTCCTCCTTCTCTTACCGTGCACCCCAAAACTGGAACAACCTACCAGAGACTCTCACATCCACCACCAGTCTAAGATCTTTCAAATCTAAGGCTGTCTCACATTTTAATCTGGTCTGTAACTGTTACATACGCTCATAATATATATTTTCTTTAACTGTTCATTTATGTAACTGTATTTGTAACCATGTATTATTTGTCTTAACTCTGTGCCCAGGACATACTTGAAAACGAGAGGTAACTCTCAATGTATTACTTCCTGGTAAAATATTTTATAAATAAATAAATCACTTTGGAATTGGTTCTGCATGCTTTCCTCATTAGGCATGACCACCCAGCCACCCTTATTAAATCAGTATGTATTTTATATAGCATTATATCATTATTATTGTGTAAGTAACATCCTGCATTTGAAAAGCTATTAAATAATTCTGGTATTATGAATGAAGGAATGGTAGATAAAGTGCAATGGAATAATATTTTTTTTCTAATATAGCAATGAAAGTGTATGCAGTGCACATAGACTGTTGTCACGCACTGTGGGTCCCTGCCCTGATGAGTTTACAATATAGTTTTGTGCCTGTTGCACAGGGAGATAAAGTGACTTGCCCATGCTTATAACGAAATCTAATACTAGGGTTTAAATAGGTGTAACCCCCTCCCCCCCCGTCTCTACGGGAGCGTAAGGGGTGCATGGGGGCTGATTACATGCGGTGTGGTGCGTACCTGTTAGGAACAGGAGGGCCTGAGCTTCCCGCGGTGTTGTGGGGGAGCCAGGACCGGGCTTCTGGGGTGATAGCCTCCATGATCTCTTAGTGGTGCAGCGCCTCCATCTTCTATACTCCCAGGGTAATGGGACAGGACCGGTATAGAAGAACCCCTCAGGTTCCAGGGTTATACTCTCCAAATCACACACAGTCTTTACGGGTGCAGAACAGTCTCTTTATTTGACAGAGCAACGATATCCCAACGACAAGGCTTCCAGCAGCCGCAATACAATCGCCAGGGCGAGGTACAACCCGCTCACCTCCCACGACTTCCTCCTCTCCTTCCCTCCAAGTCACTCTTCTGACAGGATGGTCTGAGCTAGGGCTTCAATACCCCGTGGCCCACCTCCAAGGTTAGCCTCGAGGTGGGTCTTGAATTTTCTCCCCATCACCCCAGGCAGCTTGGTGAGGGTATTGGTCCACCAGTCTATAATTCTATCAGCTCTACTTATAGACGCTGATTGGTTTGGTTCCTCTCGCTCTCATCCGGCACGCTGCGCCGGGGAGCCCGTAGCCTCCTGATACTCCTCGGACCGTTCCGCAGGATTCGTGGCTCACGGCATAATACTCAGCAACTCTAGACTCTCGATATCCTTGCTCACTCAAACTCTTCCTAAGCTACTCTCTCTTCCGAAGGACCATCAAAAGAGAGGAACACTGCACACAGCAAAGACGAAGAACAACTCCTCACTCCCCGGAGTGGGCTGCTAAATATGGAGCTAGCCCCTCCCCTCATGGTGTCACAGAACCTCCCCTCTTGCTCACGCCTGCAGCAGAGTCCAGGCCTGCGTCTACCACTCAGGTTAGGGCTATGAAGGGGGAAAACCCATAATGATTACTGGCGCCTGATATTAACAGGACTTACCACAGTAGAAGGAAGATAGGTATAGCCTGAGCTGTTTACAGGGGGCTACATAGGGTTCACCTGCTACAAAGGTACTGTTACACTGAGCTACTCCTTCCGCCCACAGAAACGTTTTCCTCCATTTGCAAATACTGAATAAATTGCTAATTGGGACTATACCTTTACAGCTTTGTTAGGCAAAGGAAAGTTTTGTAGAAAACATAAGCAGGATAGCTGTGATTCAATTGGAACTATTTCGCTTTTGTGGAGTTCCCCCAAAGGAATTTTTTCATCTTTTGTTTGTTAGCATCAGTGTGTCAAGTTTCTCAGCTCCAATTTTGCAGTGCGTGTGTCAGCTTGCAGTTTGGGGGAGTGCAAATATGAGGATATAGAGTGGAGTTACTTACGTACACGTCATTTCATGATACATCAAATTCTGTCTCTCTATGTGCCCCTGTTTCCCCTTTTACAAGAATTAAATAACTCTGCCATGTCTGAGGCAGCTAACTAAAGATCTGCATGTCACAAGCAGGAAATGGAACATGTGTCAAAACGAATTTTCTTTGTGTTAATACTGTACATTACTCCCAAATTGTCAATTTCACAGTAAAAGGCTAGTCCTTATGTATGTGACAGAACAGATGCAGCGGCCGTTAACTGAACATTTACCTGGGTACATTTTGCGTTGTGCCACGTGTAGGCTGCGATATATTCACAAGTTTTGCCACTGCAGACATAATGGCCCATCGGATTAACACAGCAGGGGTCCCTGCTGTGTGAATCCTACCAGGGTCTGCCTTTCTGTAATAGATGCGCCTTAAGAGGCTGAATCAGTCACTCTAACTGCGCGCCTCTCACAGGCGATCGTGGGGGGTTTATTTAATTTTAAACATTACGGTCTCCGGAGCTGAACCACATTGGTTTCAAGTCCGGGGACCCCCTGCTTCCCGAGATACAGGCCCCATAAAGGGGTGGTGATCTGGTATAATGAATACATACAAGGGGAGCTGTGTGCGGTTTCTTAATTTAACATGGAGCAAAGAAAGTGTGTCGTGATGCACTGGACTATTTTTGGAGCATAGATGCGTCAAATGTAAGAAACCATTTTTCCTACCCCTGGTACAGATTGTTAAAAAGCTACTAAAGGGGAAATGCTGCACACCACATAACAATAATATAAATGTAGCGGGTGTACCCCTATGGTACTATAGCTACTGGTACTGCTGTCACCTGTGAGGCTAACCAGAGGCCTGAGCCTCCGCCACTGGGAGCCTGGGGTGTACTTACACTCGGTGCAGCGCCTACTGATGAGGGATCCTAACGTGGTGGGAGTGTGCCCCCACAAGAGAACTATACAGTAAATACACACACACAGCTGTATGAAACAGTATTTACTTATCAGCATACTATCCTTGGCATATCAATAACACAGCATCACATAACATTGCATAACATTGCATAACATTGCATAACATTGCATACCATCCCACCAGCCCACGTGTCCATCCTTGCATCACCCTCTGTCCTTAGTGTACCAATGTTCCAGTGTACTTAACCTCTTAGTGTCCACCAGCTATGAAGTCAGGGTGTGTGTGTAAGGGACAGCGCTTCCCTGTGTTGGGGCCCATTGGTGCACTTTGATATACTACCTCCCTGGTTATGGTCCTAACCAGGAGAATCCTTGGTGAATCAGCAGCACCGCACAGTGATCCCACGCCGCAATGTGCTGCTCTGGCAGAGATGAATCCCTTGTCTGTCTCCCGGGGCGGGGGGGGGGGGGATCTCCAGCTAGATGATCCTTGACTGACTGTCTCTTTAAGAAATCAGCATCTGTTTCAGCACTCAGGCTGCACCACACTCACGCAATGTCCTGCAGCATGATCTGTCTCAAGCTATGTGAAAGATCCCTGCATTAAGGCCTTCCCTATAGCAAGCACTCTCAGCACCTCTACAGTGACTCAGGGGACTAACTGGGCCCTGGGGGTTTTACCTCTAGCCTAGTCCCTGAAGCACTACTTCGTGGACCAACCTGCAACTTCAGGCTCCTGGTCTTCACTGATTGCTTCCAGCAGGCAATAGTCCTTCCTGCTCCTTCGGCAGAATCCTGCAGCCTTACTGGCTCCCTGGTATCAGGTGGTGTCACTGCCCCTGAGCATCATGGGATTGTAGTGCCGCCTACAGCCTTTAACATAGGGAGCCTCGTGCTCTCCCTGTAATGGCTCCGCACCTCGCGCTATTTCAACTCCTGTAATGGCCGCTGTGGGCCTGCCCTGCTCAGGCGCAACCTCTCAGGTACTCTGCCACTCCTCGCTGCTTCCGCGCATGCTCGACTCAGAGTTCATGCGCGCGCCCGCTCAACATGGCAGCGCCCTGCTGCGGAAGACACCGGCAACTCTATCGCCCTGCCTGCACTCTGAAGGTAGGGGGGGGGAGAAACCGGAACACGGGGAGCCCGAGGGGGGGGGGGGGTACCTGGCTACATAAAGATACAACTACCGGAGCTCCTGGTTCAGGATTCTCTGTGATGATCCAGCTTACAATAGAAAGTATAAGAAACAGGGCTCCACAGAATTTTCAAGATACATTTATTGCCAACAAATTGACTGAAGTTTCGGCCAGAATTGACCTTTCTCAAAGCAGAATGGCATAATACTAAAAAGTCCCGAATACCAACTTCTTATAGCCCCAACACCAGGTGTCCCATATCTCCAATCAGCTCATCTTTATCCAGTGCCATCACTCAGCTTCTGATCCTTCCTGTGTTAATCTCCAGTTTGTTCCTCATTGGTCCTCCATCCCTCCAATCGCAGCTTTATCCGGCGTTCTCGTGTGAACGTGACGTCATCGTTTTTCTTCTGAGTCCCTCTGTGGTTCCTGATGCGATCCTCCTTCTTCCGAGAAAGATCTCCTCCTTCTGTGATGTCATCACGTGTGGTGTCGTTGTCATGCCAACCGATTTTTGTATACTCTCCGTGAAACAGCCTTGTGCTGTGAATAGAGGCAGGAGTGAGAATAACAAACAATGTCTTATCCATGGATCCTCTGCGAACTGAAATGTGTTCAGTTGATAAAAAGAGCTATGAAGAAGATCATATCAACCCCATAAAAATCACCCTTATTGAATAATGTCCTGAAAAAAAAGCAGTGATACTGTCCACTATTAGCCACATTAAAATACAGACCACATGACATCCAATGGATAGCAGCAACAGCAGCAAGAGGTGCAATCTACAAAGACACTGTAACTGTATTATGCACCATCATAGTCATTAGCGTTCTGTTAAAAAACACCTCAGAGTTAGGTTATCATCCAGGCCACCGTGTCTAAAGTGTAAATCCAGAAAGCTTCACGTTGAAGTAATGTTATATCCTTATCAAGTCCTGCAATGGTTTTTTTTAACCTGTTCTATGCCCATGATTTTTAATGATGCTACAGTATGTCGGTTATCAGCACAATGCTTAATCAGTTCCGTTTCTTCACTAGCATGTGTGATTCTACTCTTATGTTCAATAAAGCGTGTTTTCAACATTCCTTGTGTTTTGCCTATATTCCTCAACCCACAGGGACAGGTAATCATGTATATTACAGAGGTGGAGATGCAAGTAATTCTTTCCTTGATTTTATATCTTTTACCACTTCTCGGATGTGAAAACTCTGACCCTGTATTGAGGCTATTACAAACAGAACAATTGAAGGATTTGAAGCACCCTGGTTTTTGTGTGTCCAGAAAATGTGGTGTTGTATAATATTTCTTTTTGTCAGCTTTTATTAACATATCTTGAGGTTTGTGCCTCTCTGATACGCGAATCTAGGTGGTGTTTTACAAATATCCTTAAGTGTCACGTCGCTGGCTAGAATCCCCCAATGCTTCTGAATACTTTGTTTTAGGAATTTACTGCCCGTGGCATATTTAGTGACAATTGTCATCCTTTCTGTGTCTCCACGATCTCGTGTTGCTTCCATGGATCTATCAAATGCTTTGTCAATCACAGATCTAGAATGTCCCCTTGCTAGGAAGCGAGATTTAATCTCTGCATATGTCTCCTCTAATTGTTTAGATCTATTTACAATTCTAGATGCCCTTACTTTCTGTGAGAATGGCAGCATATCTTTTAGAGAATCAGGATGGAAACTAGTACCGTAAAAAGTGGCATTCCTATCTGTAGGCTTTCTATATACTGTAAATCAGTATATAGGTTCTCACCACTCTTTGTGAGTAACACATCAAAAACTGCAAGCTGTTTGTCACTCCAATTATAGGTAAACCTAACAGGTGTATTTAAAGCATCCAAATAATTGAAGAATTCCGTGAGTTCCCCTGAAGTGCCCTTCCAAAGGAAGAACACATCGTCAATATAGCAACAATAAAACAGAATCTTAGAGAAATAGATTGTGTCAAAATAAATCTCTTTTCAAAATCCACCATAAAAAGATTGGCATAAGAGGGTGCTACGTTGCTACCCATAGCTGTTCCTGTCATTTGTCTATAGAATGTCTTCTCAAAGCGAAAATAATATTTAAACAGAATAAAATGTAATAATAATAGAGTATAATCCACTGGTGGTTCGCATCGATGAATTGCCTCTAGTCTCTGCCTAATCACCTCCAATCCCGCCTCATGTGGTATTATGGTATATAGACTAACCACGCCCATCGTGACCATCAGCACTTCCTGATCTTTAAGTTGTATTGTATGGATTTTATTCAAAAAGTCAAATGTATCTTTTATATATGACTTACTTCCTGTCACAAGTGGTTGCAGAACATATATAGCAAGAGGCTGGTTGGTAGAATTAGTAGCAGAGATTATCGGCCTGCCTGGTGGATTTTGAAGACTCTTGTGCACCTTGGGTAGCAAATAAAATAGAGGTTGTCTCGGATTTTTCATAGTCAGAAACTCAAATTCACTATCAGTAATCCATTGATGTTCCAGTTGTAAAATACCCTTGTGCTTCTGTTGGTACCCAGGAGTGGGGACCCTATCTAGTCTCATGTAGCATAATTCATTATTTAATAGTCTTAATGCCTCATTCTTGTACTGTGTGTGTAATCTTGTAGAACCAATGCACCACCCTTATCCGCCTTTTTAAAGATGATATCTTTATTGTCCGCTAACCCCTTAAGAAGTTTATTTTCTTCCAGAGATAGGTTATAATTCACATGATGTGTCTTTTTATGATAATTATATAAATCTCCTTTGATTAATCTCATAAACACATTTACGGAGGGGTTCTTATAAGGTGCAATGAATCTAGATTTCAACTTACATGTTGTCTTTTGTTGTACACCCTGCTGCTATTGTGGGTTGGGTCTATAAGAAGTTGGTATTCGGGACTTTTTAGTATTATGCCATTCCGCTTTGAGAAAGTCCAATTGTGGCCGAAACGTCAGTAAATTTGTTGGCAATAAATGTATCTTGAAAATTCCGTGGAGCCCTGTTTCTTATACTTTCCACAGATTGTTAAAAGGCAGAAAGTTAACACCACTAAACTTTTCAACTATTTGACGTAGTTTGAAGAGAGAAAAAGAGATGCACAGAAGTTCACAATTTGATGCATCGCGTTATAATCTGTGTAATATATCATTCTTCCTATTGAAACTCCCCAAATCTCAAACTGACACGTGGGGCAAAAACTGGAGCAAAGTGCTTCATATGGACATATACAGTACCAGCCTATATATGAAGACTTCTGTGTTAAAAACGCAATGAAAGAGTGCAATGTTAACAATGTATTTACTTACCTGAAATTAATAGCGACATACAGTACTGCATATTATTATTCATGCTCTAACATTTGACACACATCTTCTTAGAATTTGTATGGACAGCTTTGGCATAAATTATATGTAATGTAAATATGTCACAAGTCTTAATGAAACCTAGTTAAAAAATCTCTAATAAATATATTTAAAAAAAATACACATATAAAATGATATTCTATCTGAACTAAAACGTATCCTATTTTTTAAGAAAGATATCAGCAGAAAAAAAAGACCAATCCCTAAGTCCAGAAACCACAAAGCGAAACATAAATCTGCCCTCTCCCAAAGAAACTCAATATGGGAAAGAAGAGCGGAAAAAAGGAGAAAATACATATAGGGGCCTATGCAGTAAGCGTTCATAAGCCACTTATGAAGCACTTATTGCCCAAAATGCCTACTGCTATTCAGTAAGCGGTGATAAGTGGGTGATAAAAGACTGAATCGCTCCAAAAAAGTTGCTCATAAAAAAAAATCACAGAGGTAGCGGTGATAAGCCACTTATCACAGCTTTTCGGCATGTTCATAAACTCGCGCAATTCAAGTAGCAGTGATTAGGCTATGAATGCCTTTCACCGCTCTAGAATGGTGATTTTATCACAAAATCCTCACGCCAGAAAAAGTTGGCGTAAAGGTGTTGGAAACCTGCAGAGAAGCGGCGAGATGGGACATAGGAAAAAAATGCATTTTTCCTGCATAGGATTGATGCCGGGAATCTCTGGAGCTGATATCCATTAATATTAACACCAGAGACCCCTGGCATGAATCCTATGCAATAGAAATGCATTTACAGTAAACTTCATTACCATAGCGGATAGCCTCAGGGACCCCCTACTTCCCGAGATACAGGCCCCGTTATGGGGTGCCGGTATCTCCTATGCATTTAAATGTCCGCGTCACGTGATCATGGGAATAAAATGCATAGGAGATACCGGCACCCCATAAGTGGGCCTGTATCTCTGGAAGTATGGGGTCCCTGAGGCTGAATCCAATGCGGTTCAGCTCAGGAGACCCCCTGCTCATCTAAACTATTAACAAAATTAAAATGTATACACATACATTTCGGGTGAGATTTGCACAGGGAGAGATGGCTTTCTCAGAGCAGCTCTCTCTACAGCAGATACAACTCGCCGGGTTAGGCTTTTTCAGAGGGTCGTTCATCAGATCTTTACCTCAACCCCACAGGTGTGGTGTGGCAAGACAGACCCTATAAATATATTAATCCTCTACAGCACATTGCCACAGTGCAAGTCCCTGTGTTATAGAGGTACAGAATTGATCTTGCATATGAAAAGTCCTGGGTTCGATTCCTGTATGATATAATATAATTGATAAAAATAATTAAATAATAAATTATTATTTTATTTTTATTATATTGTATAATTTATAAATGTTTATTTATTTTATCATTTAGAAATGATACCATATCATACAGGAATCGAACCCTTTCATATACTGGTACCATTCTCTACCTCTACACCACAGGGACTGTGTGATGTCACAGACTCTAGAAATAAACTTAACATTTACATCGTTTTATTTATTTATAGAGTCTGTCTTGTACCACCAAGCCTATGGTGTAGAGGTAAAGCATTGATACCACTATATGGAAGGTCCTGAATTCGATCCCTGCATATGTATTATATAAAATGTATTAATTCATTTTCAATTTCCACATGGTGTAGGTGTGTGTATCTGTCCGTTTGCAATAAAGCATTGATTTGAATGTTTTTAAAAAAAAATCCCACATGGTGTATGTTGTGTCATATGACAGTCCTCTGCGACGACGCGTACTAGCTGCAGAGAGGAGAGCACGTGGATACAGCAAAGAGGAGAGAGATCGAGATGCCGGTAAGTCCTCACGCAGCAAGATGGAGGTTTTCAAATCGGGAGCCACGCTCAGACCGCGTTATAAGCGGATTCGCGTTGTAGCGAATTGCGCTATAATGAGGTTGAGCTGTATACAAAAAGGTTTTCAGTGGAAAGTGATAAATAGGCGCAAAAAAACTTAATAGGTGATCACTGTAAATTCAGTGAAGTGAATAAAACACTCTTAATAAAATTAATATAAAGTGCACATATAATATATTACACATAAATATTGTGAAAATGGTGTAAATTGTGAATACCAAATTGGTGATGAAATAAATATTACATTTGAACCCCCTGCTCAAACCCTCTGGTGGGATTTGCTTTCACTTGTCCCACAATGTTGCAGTAGATTCACAGATTCCAGAGGGAGCATAGAGGGAAAAAAAACACAAAAGCACAGAGCATCTAAGTGCAGGAGAAATGCAATGTAAACAAATGTCAGCTCCAATCTTGGCTCATGTGAAAGGCCTACTTACAAAAAGTAAGAGTTTCAACAGCAGTGTGTAATCAAGGCTTTCACATTTTTTACAGAAAGGTTTTCAACAACATAATTTGTTCAAACATTTTTCCGAATTTCATGACTGTAATCCTGCAGGAATTCTTTGTGTAGGTATTGACATACTACCACATAACTGAAGAGGAGGGGATACTATAAATGCTAGTTGGAGACAAAGTGGGTACATGCAGTGAAAACACTTGTTCCCCTTGGTCTCAATGTGATATAGACCTGGGTGCATTTCTAACATAGTATTCAATTTATATCTGCATAATTCTTTCCTCTGTTTATTTCATGTTACTATCTTTACTGCCATTTTTTCTAGTGAACTATAGTATGAAAGTATATTTATACTATTGGTTGATTTTAATTATATTACTTATTAAATGTTCTTTTGTAATAGTTAAATACTTTTTTTTATATGTTATGGGTTCTTAATCTCATTTTATCTACACCTGTCACCTGTGTGGGGCTCTCATCTGGTTGGTATAGTTGTTCCGACTTGTTACCTATCACAGCGGAGTTCAATCTACTTAAGATCCCAACACAGGTGTGACTGCATACGCCTTGAAAAAGTCTGCTGAGATGAAACGCGTAGGGCTATGGTAGTCTTGTCGCCTGAATTTTACTAACCTTCTTCTTTAAGCTGCATACCTTATTCAAGGCAATTGGGACTTTAAAAAATATCCTCACGCTGACTGCACCAACAGAGATACTTCCGGATAACATAGGTGTGAGTCAATTATTGCCAACGTGCAAACATGGCGAGATTTTGCCACTGAGAAGGCAGAGAACCGGAGCACAAGTGTTGGATATCAGACGGTGTCCCATCGAGTTTGTGCAACGGATCCTGTGGCTACGTGTTCCTTTATTGCAGTTAAAGACTAGGATTTTATCCTGACATGCCCATTATTATCTACTACTTCGTAAGTAGAATCTGTGATTGCGTTGTGTGTCACTAAACATACGTAATTCACCATATTTGGCTATCTCTTTTCTTTTTAGGTCTCATACGTTTTGGATTCCAGAGATTGGACTTTCATTATACCATATCCCCACACGTGTTTATTATTTTAAACATTGATTATAGTGGTTTGCGCCCTTTGTTTTGTCTTCCCTTATATTTATTGGAGTTGTGTGTTTCCAACACATTGTGGCAGCACCCACTAATATCCTTTAATCTGATTGTTATTATATTTTGCGCACCTGTATTTTTCCTCTATAAATAAATAAATATATATGTATATGTGTATACACAGTTATATACACAGTTAGGTCCGAAAATAATTGGACACTGATACAAGTTTTGTTATTTTGGCTGTGTACCAAAATAAATTCAAGTTACAGTTAAATAATGAATATGGGCTTAAAGTGCAGTCTGACAGCTTTAATTTGAGGGTATTCACATCTTAATTGGAGAAAGGGTTTAGGAATTACATCTCTTTAATATGTAGCCCCCTAATTTTCAAGGGACCAAAAGTAAATGGACAATGACTCAAAAGCTGTTTCATGGACAGGTGTGGGCTATTCCTTCGTTATTTCATCATCAATTAAGCAGGTAAAAGGTCTGGAGTTGATTCCAGGTGTGTCACTCGCATTTGGAAGCTGTTGCTGTGAACCCACAACATGCAGTTAAAGGAGCTCTCAATGCAAGTGTAATAGGGCATCCTTAAGCTGCAAAAAAAAAAGAAAATTCATCAGAGAGGTAGCAGGAACATTAGGAGTGGCCAATTCAACAGTTTGATACATTCGGAGAAAAAAAGAACGCACTCGTGAGCTCTGCAACACAAAAAGGCCTGGACGTCCACGGAAGACAACAGTGGTGGATGATCGTAGGATCCTTTCCATGGTAAGGAAAAACCCCTTCACAACATCCAGCCAAGTGAAGAACACTTTCCAGGAGGTAGGCATATCATTATCCAAGTCTACCATAAAGAGAAGACATCACGAGAGCAAATACAGAGGGTTCACCACAAGGTGCAAACCATTCATAAGCCTCAAGAATAGAAAGGCCAGATTAGACTTTGGCAAACAGTATCTAAAAAGCCAACCCAGTTCTGGAGCAGCATTCTTTGGACAGATGAAACCAAGATCAACCTGTACCAGAATGATGGGAAGAAAAAAGTATGGAGAAGACTTGGAACGGCTCATGATCCGAAGCATACCACATCATCTGTAAAACATGGTGGAGGCAGTGTGATGGCATGGGCATGCATGGCTTACAATGGCACTGGGTCACTAGTGTTTATTGATGTTGTGACAGAAGACAGAAGCAGCCGGATGAATTCTGAAGTGTATAGGGATATATTGTCTGCTCAGATTCAGCCAAATTCAGAGAAGTTGATTGGACGGTGCTTCACTTTACAGATGGACAATGACCCAAAACATACTGCGAAAGAAACCCAGGAGTTTTTTAAGGCAAGGAAGTGGAATATTCTGCAATGGCCGAGTTAGTCACCTGATCTCAACCTGATCGAGCATGCATACGTTATTTTTGTTCAATCCCTTGAATTAAAGCTGAAAGTCGGCACTTCTATTGTATCTCTGTTGTTTCATTTCAAATCCATTGTGGTGGCATAAAGAGCCAAAATTATGAAAATTGTGTCAGTGTCCAATTATTTCCGGACCTAACTGTATCATCACATGTATCATCACATGGCGCGAATCAGCCAATAGGGCTTCAGGATTCCCCTGCTGAGGGAATTGATACATTTGTGCGCTGCGAGCCACGCCAGTTGGAGCTGGGACAGCAGAAGGGTAGGGTGCACGTGTGCAGGGTGTCAGTGGCCCCTACACTGGGACTGAGACCCCCTGAGGCCCCAGCTAGGCCCCAACTCTCCTGTATAGTTTGTGGCTGCTACAGGGACAGTCCCTAAGACAGGGACACTGCCCCCCTTAGCCTTACTAGTGTCAGTGAGCAGAATGCCGCGCAGCAGTTGCGGCCTGTGGTCTGGGACCAGACCACCACTGGAAGACATAGAGACTCTCTTCAGTGTGGAACACTCCAACTGGATACCACCTCATGTGGAGGCAGACTCCATCATGGACAATGTCGCTGGATCAGCGGATCCCTTATCGGCAGTCAGCACTACCGGGTGGGGGATCACCCATCAGGTACCTCGCCTCACCAAATGCACCAACTAACACCTTCAGTTCTAGTGGGGCAGCACTGTCTCACAAATTGGGTGGGTTACTACTTGGGGACACCAGGGTGGTTGGGTGCCCAAGGGCCCCTCAGTAGTTTGGGGACTATGCATCAGGTGTGGACAGTGTGTTGGAGGATACCGCCGTGCGTGGCCTAGTTGGTGAGACTGGTATTATTATTACTCATTCAGTAAACTGTTATCTTATAGCACGTGTGTATTTCTTATATTGTCCTGTGACGGGGTTATCAAATACCGTAGGATCCCACTCAGGTGGAGGTGCTGTCACCAGATGGATCAGGTACACCCCAGGCTCCCAGCCGCGGAGGTTCAGGCCTCCTGTGAGCCTCAGGTAACTCACCACACATGCAGTATCCACCATATCTCCCAGGGGTTGGGGGGAAGTGTGCTACACACAGTAAGCAGCTTTTGATGTATGTTAATGTTTTTATTAGATGCAGTCCTATTAATTACAGTACCATCTTGCATGGACAATGCCTTAAATGTGTATTCTAACTATATGAAACTATGTTCTGTATACTGTTCACTGTTTATATACAGGTTTATAGTGGTGAGTGCCAACATTTTTTTTTATCACAGTAGGACAGTATACAGAATCATGTAGAATACGTATAATTACTTAATTTTATATATATATATATATATATATATATATATATATATATATATATATATATATATATATCAAATGTAAATATACTGTATGCTCATTTGCATGTCTTAGACAGGTCTGCAACCCCGCCTTTCACCATTATCACCCAGCACACAGCACTTCCACTGCAGCAAGGGATTCTGGGAAAAGATATGCAAATGAGCACACAGTGCCACTTTTTGCTTCAAAAACCATTTTATACATGGTTCCCTATAGGCTTAAGCTTTCTGCATGGTCACAGCTTTGAGCACAGCCACGGTTAAGATGCATATCCAGAAAACCCACCCACAGACAGCTGTTTCGACCTTAATGGGTCTCATCAGTGTGGGATTGGTTAACTGGCTATGCAATGAAGCGAAAGGATGGGGTTTACCATACTGAGTTAAGTTATGGTGAGTAAAAAAGTGACAAAAACCCTCCACAGCAAAGCATATAGCAAATGTAAATATACTGTATGCTCATTTGCACGTACATATATACATATACACACACATATATATATACATATACACACACACACACACACACACACAACAAAAGACAGGGGAGCAGATGCATTGCCGTTCACACATAAACCAACCTCACACTGATGATATCCATCAAGGTTGAAACATGTCTGTTAGTGGTTTGTACTTGCTTTGCTAGTACCATGCTGTGCTTAAAAGCTGAATGAACTGCGATGCATCTGCTTAAATGGGCTCCATGTTAATGGATATTCCAGGCAAAAGGTGAAACACTGTGTGCTCATTTGCATGTCATTTCCCAGAATCCCTTGCTGCAGTGGGAGACGTGAATGTGCTCACAAGTGATATTCTTTATTGGCTATATGCTAACGGTGGAGGTTTTGTGTTGCCTTTTTCACCCACCGTAACTTAAAATGTGATATGGTGTATATCTATATATACAGTTAGGTCCGGAAATAATTGGACACTGATACAAGTTTTGTTATTTCGGGTGTGTACCAAAATAAATTCAAGTTTCAATTAAATAATGAATATGGGCTTAAAGTGCAGTTTATCAGCTTTAATTTGAGGGTACTCACATCAAAATTGGAGGAAGGGTTTAGGAATTACATCTCTTAATATGTAGCCCCCCTTTTTCAAGGGACCAAAAGTAATTGGACAATTGACTCAAAAGCTGTTTCATGGACAGGTGTGGGCTATTCCTTCATTATTTCATCATCAATTAAGCAGGTAAAAGGTCTGGAGTTGATTCCAGGTGTGGCATTCGCATTTGGGAGCTGTTGCTTTGAACCCACAACATGCGGTTAAAGGAGCTCTCAATGCAAGTGAAAGAACGCACTCGTGAGCTCTGCAACACAAAAAGGCCTGGACGTCCACGGAAGACAACAGTGGTGGATGATCGTAGGATTCTTTCCATGGTAAATAAAAACCCCTTCACAACATCCAGCCAAGTGAAGAACACTCTCCAGGAGCTAGACATATCATTATCCAAGTCTACCATAAAGAGAAGACTTCACAAGAGCAAATACAGAGGGTTCACCACAAGGTGCAAACCATTCATAAGCCTCAAGAATAGAAAGGCCAGATTAGACTTTGCCAAACAATATCTAAAAAAGCCAGCCCAGTTCTGGAACAGCATTTTTTGGACAGATGAAACTAAGATCAACCTGTACCAGAATGATGGGAAGAAAAAAGTATGGAGAAGGCTTGGAACGGCTCATGATCTGAAGCATACCACATCATCTGTAAAACATGGTGGAGGCAGTGTGATGGCATGGGCATGCATGGCTTACAATGGCACTGGGTCACTAGTGTTTATTGATGTTGTGACAGAAAGCCAGAAGCAGCCGGATGAATTCTGAAGTGTATAGGGATATATTGTCTGCTCAGCCAAATTCAGCGAAGTTGATTGGACGGCGCTTCACTTTACAGGTGGACAATGACCCTAAACATACTGCAAAAGCAACCCACGAGTTTTTTAAGGCAAGGAAGTGGAATATTCTGCAATGGCCGATTCAATCACCTGATCTCAACCTGATCGAGCATGCATTTCACTTCCTGAAGACAAAACTTAAGGCAGAAAGTCCCACGAACAAACAACAACTGAAGACAGCTGCAGTAAAGGCCTGGCAAAGCATCACAAAGGAGGAAACCCAGTTTGGTGATGTCCATGCATTCCAGACTTCAAGCAGTCATTGCCTGCAAAGGATTCTCGACAAAGTATTAAAAATGAACATTTTATTTATGATTGTGTTAATTTGTCCAATTACATTTAAGCCCCTGAAATAAGGGGACTATGTATGAAAATTGTTGCAATTCCTAAATGTCTCATACGTTTTTTTGGTTCAATCCCTTGAATTAAAGCTGAAAGTCTGCACTTCTATTGCATCTCGATTATTTCATTTCAAATCCATTGTGGCGCCGTACAGAGCCAAAATTATGAAAATTGTGTCAGTGTCCAATTATTTCCGGACCTAACTGTGTGTGTGTATATATATATATATATATATATATATATATATATAGATATATATATATATATATATATATATATATATATATATATAGTCAGGTATGGAGATTAGCACTCACGGTTTTGTTGCAGGAGGCAGATGCTTGTCCCATAGAGAGTATGTAGACATATGGAGACCAGGGGATCCTGATAGCCAAAAAGAGACAGCACACTGCAGGTATGGTATCAAAAAAGTGTATTCAGTAACACAAGGCCGCCAACGTTTCGGTCCTCCCAACGGGACCTTCCTCAGGGCAGTACTAAGTGCATGGCCAGCTAAGCTGGTTCCCAAGAAAAACATTCCCTGGCATATGCAACAATTTACACAGTCTTTGCACACGGCAATAACAAAGGGTTTTTGCTTATGTGTTTGTGCGTCCTCTGGAGCAGACATCCTTGCTTCAGCACAGCCTTGTCGTCCTTTCCTTCTTAGGGGAACTCGGCCCCACATGAGCCCAGAGAAACTCTCCTCTGTAACCAGCTTCCACAGCTGGGGAGCACTTTGATCTCCCCCTTCTCTGGGGAAAACAGTCTCTCTCTGTGCATGACAGCTTTCAGTCTTTTAAAATGCTTCCTCATTCAAACCAAGCTGATTAGCTTCAGCTGCTACTTTTCTCTACTCTGTGTGCTGAAAATTTTCAATAGCTTGCCTATTCATCCCCTAGTGGTATCACAATATATATATATATGTATATATATTGTGACAAATGGCTTACTCCTGGGGCTCCGCCGTCTGTCCGGGACTGTTAGAACACGGTCTTTTAGGGTAGGTTAAATGACGAGGCGTAATGTGCTGTTCCTTTAAACAGACTACTGCCTGGTTTATTCAGTCCCAGGCACTGAGACTGCCACACGGAATACAAAATAATACATAAGCAAACGAAACCCTGCTCACCTGAGTAATAACTTAACTAAGGGTTTTCCCTGACTGGGATTAGAGCGGCTTATCCACTTCCAACAACAAAACAAGGAACTTTGCAGTTTTAGAAAAAAGGAACAGAATGATTTAACCTGTTTGGGGAGAGGCGTTTCCCCTCTCTGCTTCCAGCAGCCTTTCTGCCTCCAGGCTCTTGGGGAGAGGGAAGAGGAACAGGAAATCAGCCTTAAATACCTGATTTCTAACTAGCAGGACAGGTGACAGAAATCAGGCAGCAGACAAACTCTGGTCTGGATCTATATCTTACCTAAGATACACAAATCCATAACTGCACCCCCAGGTAGATCGATTATACCGCCACGTGGCTCATTGACACATTCTATTTCAAAGTACAGTGACTATTTTCTACAGCCTATGGTCACCAGGATGCAATCTTTTGTGAAAGATACCACTGATTTTATTAATCAGCTCAGTACCTTATCAGGTATTACAAGCAACACCATACTGGTGACCATGGACGTAGCCAGTCTGTACACAAATATCACACATGAAGAAGGCATTGAGGCTAGCAGATGTCATTTTGAGCAATTCACTAATCATCAGGGCCCTCATCCTGACTTCTTGTTACTATTAATGCACATTTTTCCCAATAAAAACTATTTTATATTCGAGAATAAATTCAACTTGCAGTTGATGGGCACTGCAATGGGGTCTAACATGGCCCCATCGTATGCTAATTTATTCATGGTTACATATGAGCAGAAGCATATCATGCATAATGACACATTCAAAAATAATATTACCAAATATTTGCGTTACGTACTGTAGATGACCTGTTCCTTATCTGAGATGGCACAGAAAGAGATCTATTATTGTTTGTAACACAATACCCTCTACCATCCGCTTCACTGTTAATTTCAGCAAAGAAGAGGTGTCTTTCCTCGACACAATTGTCTATAAATCCAATGGATCACTAGCAACTAAACTTTATAAAAAACCAACAGATAAAAATACCCTCTTATCAGCAACCAGCCATCATCCAGGTGCATTGAAGAGAGGCTTGCCATATTCGCAATTTCTGCCTGCAATACGAATCACAAGTGACCAATCACAGCTGGACGAGGCGCTAATAGAGATGAAAGAAAGGTTCCTGATGCAGGGATATGCATATAACGATTTCTCTCTTGCCTCGGAACAGGCCAAAAGTGTGGACAGAAGCAGGTTGCTGACACCCAGAGTTCAAAAGACTGACGATAACCGGTTCAACATTATAAGCACCTTCAATACGGCATCTGGCTTCATCAAGAGGTGCACACAAAAGCATAGCCACATCTTGATCAATGACAAAGTGATTGGCAACAACTTTATCAAACCACCCAGATTCTGCTATCAAAGGGGCCGAAACCTGGGCGACTACCTTACAAAAGCAGATCCTACCGCCAAGTATGCTGCAAAACCAATGTGGCTATCCAGACCAGCAGGCGTGTATAAATGTCACTGTTGCATCAACTGCCAGTACTTGATATTGGGGAATTCATATCCACACCCTCAAGGATACAATGAATTGTGAATCCAAATACGTTGTATATTTTATACAATGCCCATGTGGCCTTTATTACGTGGGAAAGACAATGAGGATGCTTAAAGAGAGATTAGCCCTACATCGTTCTGCCATACGGAAGGCACTGGCTGATACTGAAAACAAGGAGGATTTGTCACATCAACCAGTAGCAAGACATTACAAAGAGAAGAGGCATGGGCTCTCCACCTTGCGTTGTATGCCAATTGCCCAGGCATGGACTTCGGGGAGAGGAGGCAATCGCAACAGGACACTACTACAGCTTGAAGCCAGACTCATCTACAGTTTGGGCATATTGAGCCCACAGGGTCTAAATGAGGACTTCAGATTATGCTGTTTCCTGTAATCTCCGCACCTGGCCCATTGTGCTGCCTGCTAATACTAGGATTCATCTTCAACAGCAAAACCAGATCACACTGCCGCGGGGTGTCAGCCAGTTAACCGCATTTCTTCCATGTAACTAATCCCTAATGGGTATTGAGGAGCACAGTCCCACTATGTTGTTTGCTGATATTAGGAATCTTTTCCACAGCATATACTGTACATGCTGATCATGGACATCAGCCAGCCAGATACTGTTTAACACAAATAATGATTCACTACAGAAAGAAAAGAGGTGATATTGGCCTTCATTTGCATTGGATGATATTTCACGTAGTTTCCACATTGTTTGTGCAAATTATTATGCTTTGATGCATTGTTTCACATTCTATGTATGCTGTTGCATTAACCATATGTATTTTGTGCATTGCAGTGTGTCAGACAACTCAGGTCCCTTGCAGTCAAGATCCACCTGTGGCAATGTTTGCTGAGAGTGTGACACAGCATTTATTCTAATTTATTACCAGTTTCTCTATTTGACATTGTCTGCATTATGTATTTATGTTGGTATTTACGGTGTCGCTCCCTGACAGGATGCATAGAGTCATCATTGCATTATCATTTCTTACACTACGCATTATGAGTCATATGGCTGAGTGTTCAGCATTCATATACTGACCTAGATTCCAGTAATCCACGTCATCCACACGTGTGTATATATGTTTTATTCCCTCACATTTTTTTTGCACATTTACGGTGAGCACATCAGGTGTCTCACATGTTTCGCTTCACTTGCAGTTACAATGTGTATTTTGCGCGTCCCTGCAATAGTTAATCTATCCAGGTATCAGCTCCGATCAGTTTAGCCCATGCGCACTCTCTCCGGGTATCCAAGATATCGCTGGGTCCGGTAGACTTATGCAGTCTCTCAGCATTAACATTATGCAATCCCTGAGCCTTTTGCGCATTCCCAAACACATATCAGGTAAACAACTATAGAGTTAATATATTCAAAATGGCTGCTCTTTACCTGCTGATACTGTGGAGGCATGACACATAGACAGGTGAGGCTTATTAACTGTGATTGGTATTGTTGAATTGCGCTGGGGTTTGGGGTATATATATATATATGTATTGTGCACTGCATTCAATTGCACCACCTTGAGAAAGGTCCCCTGGGGGACCGAAACGTCATATTTTGTGTCTTCTATCAAATATAGAAAATGTATGATTTACTTACCTGCGTGCTGTCCCTTGATGTCGTGTTGCAACCGGTATCGTATGGTCTCTATATTCATATATATATATATTCATATTCTATCTATCTCTATCTTAATTGCTCTTTGAGGCTGATGAACATAACTGATCAAGTTCTAGTACGGCTCTTGAACTAGTCTGGAGCCCCCAGTAACCCATCTCCAAAGTCGATGGAATAAAGTTTTGGTTGATATCAGAGCTGATAAAAATAACTATTTCATGTAGCGCTTTTCTCCCAATGGGACACTTTGCTTCACAATTACAGGAAGATAAAATGATTTACCGAAGGTCACAAGAAGCTGACACTAGGATTAGAACCAGGCTCCCCTGCTTCAACCTTGGTGTCGTTGTTTTCAGTCAGCATCTTTACTCACTGAGCCGTTTCTTCAGCCTAGACAAAGAACCCCACAGCAAGAAGGCAAAATTTTACTGAACAGTCCAAATTCAATCAAAGATATCAGACAAGTTGCATAGTAAAGGCTAGAAAAAAAGTGGATAAACAAAGGTCAGGGAAGGCTGTAGCAATGCAGATCAGAAGGTAAGAGGCAGCAAGGAACCTTGTGGCAAGACAGAAGCATGGTCAGTCGGCCTAAGGCAGGCAACAGAAATATTAGATTTTTAGAAACAAGTTAAGCCAAAGTACGTCTACGTAAATAGTGGGGAGAAGCAATATATATGAGCTATACTGAGCTAGCAACAAGGACAAGAATTGTGTGGGAAATATATGGAATTTGTCAGGAATAAGGACTGATTACAAACAAGTGAATGACACAATAAGGATTTCTCACAAAGCGCACGAGTATGTGCAATATTTTCACTGGAATTCATGTGCCAGACAAATTTGGCTTTTTTCACAGGTCAGGTGACTTTACATACTGACATTTTTGCTAAATTGTAGAACATGTTGAGCACAGTCACTTTCATCAAATGCAAAGTACAAGAGAATGTCGTGAAAAAATGACTCAAGAACAATTGAAGACATTTGCACACTTCTACTCAAGAGTATTGACATAAATAGAACTGACCAACTGCTGAAGAAGCTCTCAAGCAAAGCTACTGCCTCTGAGGGCTAAGATTCTTGTTTTGGATTTCAAGGGATCTTAATACATGGAAACCCAATTTGCTAAATGAAAACATTTGACCCCATGGAGATCCCATGTTCCAGATCCTTGCTGGATTCAGTTCCAATTGGATTTATTCTTTCATACTTCCTGTGCACGGTGTGCGCTAAAACATGTTGCTAAAAAACGCTCACTGCTTTAAATTCCTAACAAAAATGTCATACGTTGCTAACTTTTGTCAGAAGCAGGAGTATTTTTAGCGAAAGGACAAGCACCCTGATTAACTACTTGCCTCCCAGTGATAAGGCAAGTTGCATTCTTCATGTGTCTACAAGTAACACGACAGTAACACTGCTGCCAAAATGTTTAGGTTATATTACCCAACAGAGCCAAATGGACTCCCATATGATTTAAGGTCAATGTTGCAATTTCAGCAGAGCAATTGACTGCTCACACAGTGATCGTATCAGATGGTAACCTAGTGCCATAATTATTTACAAAGACAAGTACTCAGTAGTTTCTTTTTCAGCAGACAATTATTCTGAGTTACTAAATGATGCCTCAAATAAAGTTGGCACTCAGGATATATCTTCAAATTAATACAGTATCTACTGAAAATATGCGTCTTGCATGGAGATTTTAGCTTCAACCTGCCCTTTAGAATGGAAATGGCTCACCGGAATGGAAATGCAGAAACTAAGTTACCAACAGCATACTGTGGATTTAAAATGTGCTATTCCTGATACATGGTTGTATCAAACATTCTGCTTAGGACAGTCTGCCTTTATATAGTTAACTTTTAACAACCCTATGCTACTATGCCAAACCCTTCATACAGGTTTCAACACAGGGTTTAGTGGTGAGCACGCTTCTGTCTCCACAATATTATAATTGTGGAGCATGTGTTGTCAGCAGTGCTGTAGTAACTGCTGCCACAGTTACTGTTATTCACCTGCTTAATGCCTTTCGTGCATGCATGTTTCTACAGCAACAAAGAAGTAGCTATACAGTATAGTCGTAGTATGCATTAACTGGTAAACTCATTTATGTAATGAGAGCCACCTAGTGTATTGTATAAGCAAATGCAAGCATGAAGGAAAGGTTTGCATGTGATTCCAAGAGACCACCCTTGTGGTTAAGGTATTAAACTCTAAATTGTGAGACATCAATATAAAATCCCTTATTTAGGGGGGTTTCATACTTTTCCTTTGCCATTGACAACTTAAATATTAATAAGGAGAAATTCAAGGATTGTAGCGGAGCACAGCTGAAGAAGGGGACCAGCACTTGGATTTCTCCCTATTTACACATACATTGTGTGATGCACGCACACATGGAGGAATAGCTGTTCAAGTGAGTATTGTCTCTCCCCACCATGGACTAAAGGGGAGTTGCTGACCTGAAACAGTGCTGCAGGTAAGACTTACCGAGTCTGGTGAAGTGCTATTAAGACTGTTTGACATCTCTTCACCCTATGGACATCATATATTATTGACTTATCTCTGCTATCAAGTGCACTGGGTCCAATACCTGATACAGCTTTATTTCATTTCCTCCCTACTTGGCTATATATTGATACTATCTGCCTATATATGTATCTATCATGCTGAAGCACTGCTTTTGGGATTTGTATCCTATTTTCCTACTTAAATATTAATAATCATGTGGAATACCACCATACATGCTTGGTTCTGCTTGTCAACGTGCTTATAAATATGTATAACATAATTTTAGAATAATAAACCTTCTAAAAAGCAGCTTTCTATACTTCTACAATGGCCGGGATAGAAAAGTCACAGACATCAGGAAGCCATCTACAGTAATTGGTGGAATAACACTGGTGTTCTAAAATTAACTTTTACGTTACTATAGTAGAGTTTTCAGAAACCTGTTCTCAAGGGCCTGCAATAAAATATTTTGGGATTGAAAAGGGAAAGAAGTTCTGTGCAAATTACGGGATCCAGGGGCTTTATGCATGAAAGGCAAAATGTTAGTGGAAAGTTATTTTGACGCAAATATCTTGCTCCAGAGCAGTGAGCAAGAAATGGGGAAAAAAATGGAAGAAATATATAGTGTACAAGACAGTGCTGAATTGAGACTCTGTGACGCCCTAAAATACAGTATGATAAATATGAGGCCCCTATAAACCATTTTACAAAAATATTGTGGGCAGGGTAACTACCGTAAACTGTTTTGAATGCTCCTCACAATTGAAAGGTGGTGTGAGAGTCCATTCCTAGAACTTAAACAAAACAGCGACAGTGGATATGAAGTCAAAGGAAACAACTAACTAAACCATTATCGTATGTTCTTCTGCGAAATTTTGTTCAGTCGCTGTTATCCGTCTCTTCTTTACATGACATAGGTTGCTTTTGACGTGCATTAAATTTTTTTTTACTAAAGATTCAAACCACTATTGATTTTATTCTAATTTAATATTAGCGTGAATAGACCCTTTCGATTTACGGGGGCCCCTCAAATATATTATAGGTATTTGAGGAAAAAAAATGTTTGTCTTTATATTTGGAGGCAGTTCAAATTGTGAGGCCCTAAGTCAGGGGTGTGCAAACGTTTTGCCTTGCGCTCCCCTGCCTGCTCTTCCCCCATTGCCAGCCCCCCCCCCCATCCTTACCTGGTCTAAAGCGTCAAATGACGCCGGAGGATCTTGTGACGTCACGTAACCCTGCGGTGTCATTTCATGCTGCGTTGTCGAAGCCGACTGAGTCACGGTAAGTGAAGTTGTAGAGGCCTCACACAGTCCCCTGGCATTTAATTTAAATGCCTTGGGGAAGAGCGCGGGGCCTCTGTAACCACCATGCTCCCCAAAACAACCTCGTGCCCCCCAGTTTGTGCACCCCTGCCCTAAGCTAAAACTTATTTAGCTTATAAGTAAATTCACCACTGGTACTACTGTAGATCACTTGATGTATTTGTAACCCCTTTTTTTTTATTTTTCTAAGATTTGCCAATATCTTCAATCGCAGTGGTCTTATGGTTTTGCCCACATACAGCACTGCAAACCACAAGGACACTGTAAGAGTCCCATATTCTTTTCTACTGAATAAAGTATTTAAAATCTCCAATGATTCTCCAGTATAGATATATATGTATTTGTTTTCTGCATTCAGATAAGAAGCAGGGCACAACGGATTTCTGCAAAAAAACTTATTTATTGGGTCAAGTAACAACGTGATGCACAGCTGCCTTTCTCAAGTTTGGCTGGCACTAACACACCACAAGTGTCTCTGTTATATAGCCCCCAAAGTACCCAGGTGTCCCTTGTTTCAAATCAATCTCCAGGTGTCCTCCGTTTGGGAATGTATTACCGTATGTATGTATTGTGGCAAAAAATATTTCATTCTGGGGTAACACACACTTCTCCCAATGCATCAAAGAGAAAATTGTCATTGTCATTGCATTGTCAGATCTTCAGACAAGAAGTCTAAGAGAAAATTTCCCTAAACGCACCATCTATTGACCATAATTTTATGACCAATATCTTGAATAACATCAGAAGACAATTACAGTATATAACATTTCCATAATACAACAGAAAAATGGATTGAAATATAGAGAATAAACTTTCTGTGAAAAAGGTTTTTTTTATTTTTTACACTAAATTTTAACACAGCTATATCATCCTTTAGTGACTAAAGGATGATATTGCTGTGTTATAATTTGGTGTAAAAAAAAACAAGCGGGAATGACCTCTGTATTCAAGAAGAATTATGTATACATGAATAGATTGTGATACTCATTCTCATTTGCGTAAATGATAATTACATTGTGTCACAGTTAAGTAACTCTAGCGATGCAAAGACGGTATCTGCGTTAATCGTGCCAAAATAGGATTATGCAATAGGATATGTTATGAAACTTTATGACAGAACATGATACAGTATACTGTAACTCCTTTGATGCCTGAGGCTACCAATGCATTGCAAGGTCAATTCCTTCAGACACCAGTGATTAACATACAACAAGCTGCAAATAAAACACAAAAAGCATAACATCCATACAGTAGGTGTAAATAGAAAGCCTATGTAAGCCAAATGTCCAGCTAGTCATGGGTTACCCATGACTAGCTTGTAATTTGGGCTGCTAAGAGGTTAATATGTAAATATGTTCTACAATCTTAAAGCAGCACTCCTGGCTGCTTCTTTTTATTATTATGTATTTTTGCTGTTTGAACCAAGGGGGCTATTTTCAGCTCAGAGTACCCCAAACTAGACAGATGTAGCGCACTTTCCCCCACCCCCTTGGAGATATGGTGGCTATGGTTTATGTGGTGCATTACCTGCGGCTCACAGGAGGCCTGAACCTCTGCTGCCTGGAGCCTGGGGTGTACCTGATCCATTTGATGACAGTGCCTCCACCTGCGCGGGATCCTAACAATGTGGGGTAACCACATGCAGGACAATATAATAAACACACACCAGTATAAAATAACAGGTTTTACTGCAGAGAATATAATACTAATGACACTCCTGAAACACTCAGGTCTCACAGGACTGTAATCCCTCACCGTGACTCCCCAACATCGTGTCCACACCCCTGCAGGGTCTGCCCCACTGTACTGAGGTGCCCCTGGGTACCAAACCACCCTGGTGTCCAGAGAGTCAAACACCCAGCCAAGTGTGTGAGATATCACTGCCTCACTAGCCTGTGTACTGTTGGTGCACTTGATGAGGTGAGGTAACTGCTGGGTGTGTCCACACCCAGGCACGCAGATGAGGAAGATGGGATTCACGGATCCAGTGACGTTATCCGTTAAGCCTCCGCCTCTACGTTGGGTGGGTCCCGCGTGGATTGTACCACCTTTAATCTTCTTGTAGTAGTAGCAGGTGTCTGGTCCCAGATCACCTGAGGCCAGGATGCAGCCACATCCTGGCTATGTCCCTCACTCTAATGCTACAGGGGTAGTGTCCCTATCTATAGGCCTGTCCCTGCAGCAACCACAAGTTGAGGGGAGCCGGGATCTAGCTGGGGTCTAATAGGGGGTATCTGGCCTAGTGCAGGTGCCACAGACACCTGCACACACAAGCTACCCCTTCCTTGTCCCATCTCCGACTGGCATGGCCACAGCATGCAAAATTGTATATATTTCCCCCTGCAGGGGAAGCTCCAGCCCTATTGGCTGTTGCGCGGCATGTGGTTTTCCTCCCGGTGGCCTCTGGAAGCTGTAGTCTCTCTGCAGAGCTATTCCTGACATTGGCCGCCTCTCTTGCACTCTTTGCACATGTGCAAAGCCCTGAATTGGCTGGCAGACCTCTGGTCCCATCTGCACATGCGTGCGCAGCTAAAGATGCGGCCCCCGCTCGCTCCCAGTGACCAGCTCACCTCTCCAGCCCCATCGAATGCGCGCACACACTGCCGCTGGCACCACATGCCCCCGCAACACTCTCGGCACCTGCCGGACGCATCTGCCACCACAGCGGAGGAAAAAGGGCTTACGGGGGACCAGGGTGACCCAGATTACATAGATATCGGTGTTTAGTGAATAGCATGTGAATAGGTACATATGCATGCTTTAACGCTTGTGATATGGCTTGAATTAATAGGACGATAAATAACGCCAAGTTTGTTTTTGGCTTTATTCACCTTTAGTGAATCTAGGCTATAAGCCCCTATGGAGAAAAAAAAACCCAGGAAGACAATGTAGTCCTAAGAATTGTCAGCAGAAATTTTATATTTGTTTATTCTGTTTTCTTCCAATAAGCATAACCCAAATGTAGTTGCCACACTGTCAAACTTCCTAGAGAAAAGGACAGTTTTAGCTGCATACTGGCATGATTATTAATTACTACTTTTATCCTGTTACCCAAATAACCAGTTCATAGGGAAATGGGTTATTTTTAGGGCATTCAATAAGATCACAGATTGCTAGTCTCTTCTCCTTGTCAAACCTTGTACACGCGCTCAACTGTGAAGAATTACCATGTTGATCTGCTAAAAGATATCATAACATACAGCGAACCAAAGCAACGTAAACTATGTTTTTCACTTCCTCTAACATTAAAGGTTCTGAAAGTTGAAATATTTGGTATTGTTAACAGCCTTTTTTCTGTGTTTCCTGTACCAAGTTGTTTGCATATAACAGAAATCTAGGTCGTTTGAATCATACCTTTTTTCCAAGAATTTCAGATCTCAGACGGAAAGTCTAAGAGAAAACCCCCCAAAATGCACCATCTATTGACGTAATTTAATTTTGTGACCAATATCTTATCATATCTTGAATAACGTCAGAACGCAATTATATAAAATTTCCATAATACAACAGAAAAATTGATTAAAATATAGAGAATAAAATTTCCTGTCAAAAAAGTAAACTGAGAAATAATGGACATTAAATGAATACTAAACTAAATTTTGAATTGAATCCATAAAAATAAACAAATGTTTTAAAGTTGTCAATATATAGATCTTACAAGTACATTACAGTAGAAGTGCTTTCAACTCTATAGTCAGAGAAAACTGGTAAAGGAAATGTAAGAACGTGAAATGTAAAAGAGTAATAGAGAAAGGGGAAAGTTAAAAAATTGGGCTAAGAAGGGGGAAAAAAAAGATGACCCAAAGGCCACAGATCCTACATAGTATAATATGTGAGAACAGGTATAGTAAATTGGCTTGAGATTACATCTCGGTGGCTGTCTATTCTCAAAGTAAATTAAATCTGACTCGCTTTTTTTACGAATTACGTTTGTAATTTTCATTAGGGACATCACTGTAACAGATGTGCTCGCCACAAACTTGTACCGGACCGCAAGGCTGAGGTGGGGATAGGGAAACACCGACCTGAGACCACAAAGTCAGGTCCGAATTGTGGATTCCGTCATTGTGGGTAGCCAGGTCGGGGTTGGAGATAGCAGCAATAACGATGTCCAGGCTGGGGTCAAGGCAAGCGGCACAGGAACGAAGGTCGGGGTCACAGGCCGGGGTCGGTACCAGGAAGATTTCAGCATAGAGCTTCAGCGCAAGGGAAGGTCTCCAGAACAGAGCAGCTACAGCACTGATGCTTCAGCATTTGAGAACCTCTGGAACAGGAGACAAGGAGACTGGAAGCTTCAGCACAGGTCTTCAGCACAAGAAGGCAAGACAGGCCAAGTAGAGGTTCTTGTGATAAGCACAGATACAGGAATGAAAAGATTGCAGGCCTCTGGAAGCAGGGTATGCAGACAGGCCACAGGAACCATGAAGCTTTAGTGCTGGGAATCCAGTGCTTCAGCACAGGAATGGGAAGGCCCAAGGTAGGCCAGGCAGAGGTGCTTGTAGCAAGCACAGGTTACCAGGAAAACAGGAATCATGCTCAGCAACTTCCTGGGGGGGGAGGGCTGACCCTAAATAGCAAAGAATGCTAATAGGGGCAGAGCTGCAAATCAAGCAGCATCAAGATAAACAGGAGTCTGAGTTCAGAACCCTGTGATTCCAATAGCTTTGCCTGGAACCTCTATAGCCGTGTAAGGGTGAGTTCTAGTCAAATCCAGGACCGGATTCCTTACAGTATCCCCCCTTCAGGAGAGACCTCCAGGCGATCAGAGACAGGCTTACTCTGTGATGTAGGCGACATGGAATTATTTCTGAACTGTCTTGGACAGGTAGTAGACCCGTGGCAAGGCCGTTTGTAAGCAAGTACCATCTTTAAAGAGAAAGTAGTGACACGCAAATCTTGACACGCAGAATGCATCATAATAATACTTGGACATGCAGAGCAGTAGCAAAACTGGAGAGTCCGGAACAGGCTGAATAAGGCTGTCAGAAGCCGCAAGACAGATGGAAGGTTTTCAGCAATTGTCCCAGAGTACAAGGCAAGAAGCACCAACTGTTGATCGGATGCAGCAGAGAAACGTTCTGGAAGAGTAATTGTATTACTCAGATAGGCACGTAGAAATTCATGAGAATGTTTTGCTCCAGATGGAATCTGGTCACAGGGTAGCAAGGATAACGGCCGAGGGGACTAACAGAAAGGCACTGATATAGTTCTCTTGTCTCTAGGCCCCAATTAAGTTCTGTTTGAAGCCTAGAACAGACCCATGACAAGCCTGGGCCTGTCATAAACCCAATGTATTATATAACATAAATTCAACTTGTTGCACCATTAACCCCTGAAGCACCAGATGGATAAAAAAAACATAATATCTCATGTAGTTTGATGATGGTTACATTGGTGTAATATACAACTTTCAGTTGTTGTAGACAAATGTCCTGGTTGCTGCAATCAGAATTCAGTGATGATGAATTCCCAATGCATGAAATGAGATAAAAAAACATATATAGTATAATACTGTAAGGTGGTTGAAAAGCACAAAGTATTGTGCTAAATAGGAACTTCAGAGGAATTAAATAAAAGTGAGAGGTACTGTAAGTGAAAAAAAGAAGGTACATTTATTTAAAAAAAATATATAAAAACAAATACTATAACAGTACAATGTAACCACAATAATTATCCTAATGACAATGACAATCCGCTGCAGTAAATAGACCCCTACTTACTGGAAATAAGTACGGGTAGGTCAAAAAAGGTTAAAGGGAGAAAATGTCTCCTTATCAGCCTATTTATCTTTATAGTAAATGAATAATGAAGAAATAATAAAATACATTGTGGTGCAGCTAGGGATACAGAATTAGGAACTATACACAGACAAAGAACCCCTAATGAATGCACTCATGAAAATTGATTTGTGAGAATTAATTTTTGGTATAAAAACCTTTTAATTAGACATACACTAAAAATATTTTGTAAAGGGACTAGGTATAAAGATCCATGACCCATCCCATAAACCGTCTAATTCATCATGTTCAACATTTTCAATTGATATTGTAGTAGATATTTAGTCATAGAATATATGTCCTGAGTTACTAACTACTGTACATCCGAGTTGAGTCAAGCTGTTAACAGTAGTATACATAAACATATAGAATTTGACTGCATTCGGAAGCGCTCTTTAAGTATATAGGAAGACTATTTTCTTAAACATGGAGTTGTGGATTACAAGAATATACACATCTCAATGCACTGATTCACTTTTGTAGTGAAAAGAGCTATACTTGGACACAAACATCTACAGAAAATATAATAAAGTGCTAATGGAAGTATATTCACAGAGAACATATAAATGACGCAGTTGCAGCACTGTGAATGGGTGCTGTCATGAAGTCACATGCGGTATTGTGAGTAGATATATGCTCTTCTCTCAGAAGAATCAATTTGACACATAGAGACAGTGAGTCACTGATCAGGCATGTGGAAGGATTCATTATCTCATTAAATTTATGCTGTTAACAAGTTAGTAGATTTACTATTAAATATAGCTATTCTGTACTGCAAATAAAGGAACACACTAAATGTGTATTTATTCCTCGATGCACAGTTCTCAGACCGTATCCAATTATAGCCTCTAATGATAATCGCTGCACTCTATACTGTATATCCCTAATGCTAATTAATACACCCAGCTGTATTTAACCGGTTATCTCCATGTGGTGTTAAGCATGTGGGTAATGGAGTTCTTTTTGTTTTTTGCAAACATATGTCTTAGTTCCTTTAAAGGTTGTTAAACATCAGTATTCATGTATTAACATTAGAGTCAGCATAGTGTCACAAGTGCTCACCACAAACAAGGTCGGGACCGTGAGGCTGAGGTGGGGATATTGATAGCCACGAACCAACAACCGATCAGCCACCGGTTTGCAAAGTGGTAGTCGCGTAGCAAAGTGTATTTGCGCCCGAAACGCGTCAAAGTTGCTCCTTGTACCCTATTTTTGATGTCTCTCTCTTCCGTTACCCAATAAATTGTTTTTATCAAATTTTGGTTGTGCCGTATCTCTGGTACTTCCTCGTTTGCTGTGCTCCTCACCCCTCCTCTGAGGATTCTACCAATTAAACATAAATATCTTTGAACTGGTGATATCCAGCCTATATATTAGACTTAGGAGCCTATGCTATAAAGTCCGATATAAATATCCGGCTGGATTTTAAACTCGCCATGTTTTTGCCGAGTTGCTTGTGACGATAGCTTATGACAGGTTGTAATTTACACCAAATAACTGGGTTTGAACTGAACGAGGCTTAGATATAATAAAGTATATTTATTCCTTTGGATAGGTGAACACACAGTATAGTACAGTAACAGACAAGAAGTACACTTACTTTGGGGATGGGGAATGAGAAGTATGTTGCATAGCACTTCTCCAGCAATCAGGTACAATCAAGATGGTATCAGAAGACAAAGGGTATAGGGATTACCACAGTTTATATATCTTTTGTAACCCTATCCTTAACATTAAGTACAGGTGATTGGTTTCCAATTATCTGTAGCCACTCTCTAACGTGGGAACACATTTTGATACATGCCCCCCTGCTAGTTGGCACATGCGCAGTAGAACTCTGGGGTCTCATTTCTGTAGTCCCACCTTTGCATCAGGGATGCCAGCCAGTCTACTAAATGGAATTTCTGGCAGGATACTCTTTGTTGTAAGGTGTGAAATGGGACACTTACAGACTGCTCTGGCTTGAGTCATCTCCGCCCTCCTGTAAACAGTGTAGGTGATAAACCCCTTTAAACAGCACTTAAATTCTAGACATTAGGGCGCTTCCCTGGCCATCTGCTGCCTTATGGCCAAAAGAATTTCCTCTGGTTCCTGTCCATACCTTGGGACACAGTATTAAAGCTAAAACACAACCATATTAAAATATCCGGTTCCGTTGGGTTCAGCGGAATAAATTGTTTTTATCAAATTTTGGTTGTGCCGTATCTCTGATACTTCCTCGTTTGCTGTGCTCCTCACCCCTCCTCTGAGGATTCTACCAGTTAAACATAAATATCTTGGAACTGGTGATATCCAGCCTATATATTAGACTTAGGAGCCTATGCTATAAAGTCCGATATAAATATTCGGCTGGATTTTAAACTCGCCATGTTTTTGCCGAGTTGCTTGTGACGATAGCTTATGACAGGTTGTAATTTACACCAAATAACTGGGTTTGAACTGAACGAGGCTTAGATATAATAAAGTATATTTATTCCTTTGGATAGGTGAACACACAGTATAGTACAGTAACAGACAAGAAGTACACTTACTTTTGGGATGGGGAATGAGAAGTATGTTGCATAGCACTTCTCCAGCAATCAGGTACAATCAAGATGGTATCAGAAGACAAAGGGTATAGGGATTACCACAGTTTATATATCTTTTTTAACCCTATCCTTAACATTAAGTACAGGTGATTGGTTTCCAATTATCTGTAGCCACTCTCTAACGTGGGAACACATTTTGATACATGCCCCCCTGCTAGTTGGCACATGCGCAGTAGAACTCTGGGGTCTCATTTCTGTAGTCCCACCTTTGCATCAGGGATGCCAGCCAGTCTACTAAATGGAATTTCTGGCAGGATACTCTTTGTTGTAAGGTGTGAAATGGGACACTTACAGACTGCTCTGGCTTGAGTCATCTCCGCCCTCCTGTAAACAGTGTAGGTGATAAACCCCTTTAAACAGCACTTAAATTCTAGACATTAGGGCGCTTCCCTGGCCATCTGCTGCCTTATGGTCAAAAGAATTTCCTCTGGTTCCTGTCCATACCTTGGGACACAGTATTAAAGCTAAAACACAACCATATTAAAATAACCGGTTCCATTGGGTCCAGCGGGTCCAAACTTCCCAGTTCTCAATGCCGGAACTGGGACACCCTAGGGTCCAATTTGCGACTTGCTACGACCCTCGGAACCGGAGTTACACAAATACACCTTAAACCGTTTCCTATTTTAATACAATAAACTCCGCTGTAAATGAAATCACGGGTTTTCACTAAATCCCCATTGGAAACAACGGGCTTCGCCGCCATAGACTTTCAACGGGGCAAAGCCGCCGTTGAAGTCAATGGGGTTTTTCCGCCATAGCCGGTCAATGGAGATTGGCCGCCATTGAAGTCTATGGGAAAAGTCCCGAACTTTCAAGGGGGTCCATACTCCGTCGGGTTGGTCCAAGAGGGTCAAGGATGGTTCTGCAGCCATTTGCCAAGTGACTACAGGTACCCCAAACCCTGGCCCTCTGGACCCTCCGGAACCGGAGATATGGATTCCTAAATTTCAGCTTTTTACACTTAGCCGTTTT
This sequence comes from Ascaphus truei, assembly GCF_040206685.1. Classification (NCBI taxonomy): domain Eukaryota; kingdom Metazoa; phylum Chordata; class Amphibia; order Anura; family Ascaphidae; genus Ascaphus; species Ascaphus truei. Next base: position 156,179,404 of record NC_134487.1, read on the forward strand.
CTTGAGCTGTTTCTGTCGCCGCCATTGGAACCTATGGCGCGACCCACTCTTCTCGGTTCGACCCTTATCGGGGGTCCAGGATTCGGGGACCCGGTTGTGGTCGAGTGGGGGGAGGTCTAGGAACTAGGGGCAAAAACAATTTTATTTCTAGGTGCTCTAGAACTGTTTATTCCCACGCCACTTAACGTTGAACTTGACTGCTAAGTGATCAAAGCTCTCTTTTAGAAATTGTATCCGCTTTGCGGTTTTGCGGTTTGGACGGCAGCCAACTCATTCCTGGAATGGGCCGTCGAGGAATCTCCATTGAAGTCAATGGGCCCATTGACTTACAATGGGAAACCGCCGCTCCTCCTCTCGGATGCCACCTGCTGGTCTTCACAGGAAACAGGACCAAAACAGCAAGATTCGCCATTGAAACGCATGGAGCTCCAATGGCAGCCTATGGGACCCTGCAAAATGGTGCTTGAAAAGGCAGAAAAATTACACAAAGGGCTTTAATCACTAAAGAACTATTAACCCTTGTACTCCCGGATGGATCCTAGTGTGTGTGTGATGCAGACACTGATTAAACCAGATATTACAATAAAGCATGGGAACAGGGGAATATACATTTTCATGTCATACCAAGGGTTAAATCACATTTCTGGACCTCAGCCCAGTTAACCCCTTGTCTCCCTGGTGAGGTCAGGGGATGGCCAAATGGGGTGCAACCCCTTTAATACCGGGCCACCCCCTTTCTCCCTCTACATTGCTCTCACAGTATGCAAAAAGGCCCGAATATCTGTGAGAGCCACAATTTTAAACTTAGCGCGTTTCCGGCGGCGAGATTCTCAGCCATCTGAAAATTCGGGAATGGCGTGGCGTGTTCATGCGATTGTTGAATTTGGCGAGAATCTTGCGAGACTCAAAAATGTTTCTAGTGGCCTACTTAAAGGCTGCGTTTTTTGTAATCTTTCTTTGTGTTGTTGGGAGTGAGTAGTGAGAGACAGACAGAGCTAGGCATTTGGAGGTTTGGTGATTGATACGGTTGGTGTGTATTTTGAGATATTTGTCTTGTGTTGTTTTGTTCTGTTTATACATTTGTGTTATTGTCAGTTTGAAAGTGTTTTTGAAGTTTGTCATTTCATTTCTTTATTTGTGAGTGGTTGAGGTATGGATGAGTGTCATGGGAGTGATAGGACTGATGGTGGGGTGACTGGTGGTGTATGTGGCATTGGTGGTGTAAGGCTGAGTAGGCGTGTGATTGTTCGAGTGAGTCGGGACTGGTGGTGTGAGTGGAGTTGGTGGAGGGAGTGGAGTTGGTGGTGTGAGTGGAGTTGGTGGGGGGAGTGTTGGTGGTGGTATTAGTGGAGTTGGTGGGGTGAGTGCTGGTGGTGGTATTAGTGGAGTTGGTGGGGGGAGTGCTGGTGGTGGTGTGAGTGGAGTTGGTGGGGGTAGTGCTGGTTGTGTGAGTGGGGTTGGTGGGGAGAGTAGGCATGTGAGTGCACATGTGGGTGAGGGGACTGGAGGTGGTGAGGTGTCTGGTGGGGGTGGGGGTTTTTGTGGTGAGGTGTCTGGTGGTGGTAACTCTGATGGTGCTGTGCTCCTGCAGTCTCTTCCATTGGAAGAAGGGGAGAGCAGTTAGCAAGTGGCAACAGCTGGTCGTAAGAAGAAAGTTGCAAAAAAGAAATCTCCATTTCAATAAAGAAGAGAATGATATGCTTGTGGCTTGCATTTTGGATCATTATGATCAGCTTTATGGAAACTTAGTAGGTAAGAAAAGTATTTACAATGATTTTTACTAATCTTATAGCCATCTGTGCCATTACATTTAGGAATTCACATTGAAGTGACATTTGTATTAAAAGGTCATTGTTTTGGACTTCCGGTGACGTCATCCAAGATGGTGGGTTAGTCAGGGAGCTCCAAGAACCCTCGAGCATAAAATGAATAAAAAGCTCTTATCCCCCCTACAAAACCATCGGAGATTAACTCATAAAGACGGCGTACCGAAGTACTTTCAGCCGCAGCAGAAGCGCGGATCGGAAAGCATGCAGGGAGCCCAAGATGGCGTCGGACACCACGCGGCCGCATCCCCGCAAAGGGACAGAGACCAGCCCGCTGAAGAACCAACCCTGGAAAGGGAAATAACGCGCACCTACCTAGAAGAGCTGCTATCGTGCATGCATGACAGAATCCACAAAACCCTCCAGCAGGACCTAAAGGAGAAGGTGTCGGGCTTAAAGGAGGAGCTGAGAAGCCTTACACAAAGGACGGAGGACCTAGAAAGCAGGCTGGAAGAATCCCTACAGGCCCAAGCCGCGGCAGATGACGAAATTATGCGCTTGGGAGAAGAAATCAGGTTCCTGAAAGATGGCATGGAGGACCAGGAGAACCGGGACCGGAGACAGAATCTACGGATTTGGAATGTCCTGGAAACGGTTCTCCCTGAACTAATAAAACCTTTCCTTACCTTCAGCACGATATGCACGGGCCTTGACGAAAGAGATCTAGAAATAGACCGTGCGCACCGCGCACTGGGCCCCCGATCAAACGACCCAAAAAGAAGGCGAGACATTATAGTACGTCTCCATAGCTATTCTACAAAAGAGAAAGTGATGGCGGCGAGCAGAGAGTCCAACAACCTAACTTTCCAAAACGAACCTGTGCAAATATTTAGCGATCTTGCAAGGATTACAGTTGAGCGACGCCGAGAGCTTAAGCCCCTCACCCAACTGCTACGAGAAAACAACATACCCTACAGGTGGGGGTTCCCGTTCCGGCTCGTGGTAAACAGAGGAGGGAAGCAGCATTCACTCAGACTGCCAGAAGAGATGCCAGGATTCACTCGAGAACTGGGCCTGACACTGCCACCTACGCGGGACAACGAACAGAGGGAGGCGCGAGGAGCAAGCCACGAGCGGAGACCCGTCAGAGCTTCGGAGAGGCTGGCCGGCCAGCATGGGCAGAAACCCTGATCGCCCGACAGAGAAGCCCTACAACCCAAAGCCTTTGATTTACACCTAAAGGCACCAGGGGAGGGTGGGGGGTCCCTGTTTACCTTTTATCCTGATGACCAGCTGAACCGGGAGGCCCCTGCGTCTCACGGGCTGGACGGCGGGAACTAATACGTACCTCCCCGGTAGCAGAGCAGGCGAGTTGAGATGCGCGGAGGCAGGAGAGGGGAAACCCGATCCCTAAGGCAATACCATCTGCTAAGCCCCGCTGGGAACTCCTCGACCTACCCGCAGACGGAAGGCCCCATTGCCCAGGCCAGGTTTGAAAATTCCCGCCCAGATAAACATTATATCTGGGTCCGGTAAGATATAGCCGGTCCCCTGCCAGGACTAATACAGGAAAGCCCCTTACCTCTGTTGAGGATGTTGAACTACCCCCGCAAGTTACATTCCCCCCACCACTTCCATATGTTGATTAACATCCTGTTAAAAGACAAACCATAGTTGCGTTAAAATGTTTGTTATTACGGGCTGATCCAGCAAACTAAAAAGTAGCCCAATATCCTCCCCTCCCCCCCATCCCTCCCCCCTCAGTGCCTTAGAATGGGCGCGAAACAAAGCAAACCCGCATGATCCCACAACCCCGAAGTTATTATTGTTTTACCAGATGCAAACTGTCCAATACGTATCTCATACTGTTCCCATCAACTGGCCTGCTGAACCCCCCTCTACACCCCCCCTCCCACCCTACCATCCCTCCTCCCCCTAACCCACCAGCCCCCCCCTCCAACTTCCCCTCCTCCCCCTCCCCCCATCACCCCCTCCTCCCCCTTCCTCCCCCCACCAACCCCCTTTCCCCCTACCTCCCTCCTCCCCCACCATCCCGCCCCCACTCCCCCCTCTGCACTCCCTCCCCCCCTTCAATCCCTCCCCGCTGACCCCCCCCCTTCATCCACCCCCTCCTCCCCCCACTCCCACCTCCCCCCCCACAACACCCACCCCCCCTACCCCCCTCCAACCCCACCCCCCCCGCTCCCCTCCCATCCCACCACCTCTCCCTCCCTCCTCCCCTTCCCCTAACCTCCCCCACCTTCCCCCTCCCCCCTCCTTCTCCCACTTCCAATCCCCCCAGACCAACTCCTCCTCACCACCCCTCCCCACCTGAAATCACACCCAACAGGCTCAACAAGGAATAGGTACCATAAGCACACACCAGCAAACATGAAACCCCCAGCACCTACTCCCTCAAAAACCCGGCATAAGTAGAAGTGACTCTACACCCATCTTTACTCTAACCGCCGAGGATGATACCATACAAAAAACTGTTTGACCACTCAATGCAAATGCCGCCTCATCTGTTATTTTCACAATGTAATGTACAGTGCCCCCCTGAGTATCTCAACACAGAAAAGTAGCAAAACAGTGAACTTATATGACCACAGTGTGTAAAGAGGTTATTATATTGAAAGATGTAACCAACTTAATGTGTATACCCAGCTGTGACTACCTGCGGATTCATAGCAACCTACCCAGGGACCCACCCCTATCTCCCCCCCGCCCCCCGCCACCCCCTTTCCCCCCCAACCACCTCCTCCCCCCTACCTTTTTCCCCATGCCCCCCCCTCCTCCCCACCCCCCACCTCTCCCTCCCCCCACCCGTCCTCCCCCAAACCCCCCCCCTCCCCACCTCCCCTCCCCCATATCCCCTCCCCCTCTTCCCGGGAACTGCGTCCCCACAGACCCAGCAATACGTAGGGACAACAAGGCATAAATGTGAAAACCGCAATGAATATGAACTCCCTCACAACTACCTCCCCAATAACTAGACATACCCAAGAGGGACCCCACTCCTTCCTGTACAACCAGAGTTGAGAATGTTGTTATATAACTGTATATATGATTACCCAAAATGAATATCTCACTACTATATAAATAACCCAAAGCATTGTGCCAAAATACGCTCTATGCCTCTTCTCCCCTCTCATCCCCTCCCCCTCCACCCCCTCCCCCCTCCCCCCCACCTCCTATCACCTCCCTTCTCCCCCTTTTCTTTTTCTCTTACACACACCCCAGGACAGAAATGCCCGCAAACCCCCCCCCCCTCCACCACCCTAGGAGGACAACCCCTGCCCTAAAAGGACAACCCCCCAGCCACCCCCCACTACCAAACCAGATAGGAAAACTCACGGTGCATGCAAAGATCCGCCGAGGATAAAGAGAATGAGATAGAGGTCACAAAAGAACCAGAGGGTTCATCCCCCCCCCCTACTGCCCATCGGCTGCCGACACCGGAGTCACCCCCGATGGGCGCATTCGCCCAAAAGCCGGTCGCCCAAAGACCAGGCAACTTTCTGTCAGGTTCAAACACGAACCTAATCTTCTTTTTCTTTCAACTGCTGACCCTGTCCCAGCAGATCTGTACCCCACCCCCCCCACACACTCCCCACCACCCCCTCCTCCTCAGTCCATTCGACCAGTTCCCCATGGAAAGCAATTTACCCCCTGATGTTTGCCAGGGCACAGAATACACCCACACTACCAAGTCAAGACCCCCCCAGGTGGGAAAGGAGGGGTCCTAAGGTTCTGTACCACAAAAGAAATCAATGACCTCTAAGGCCCCAGTGAAGATAGTATCACTCAACGTTAAAGGGCTACAGTAATAGAAAAAGGAGGCTCGCCCTCCAGGATGTGAAACAATCAGGGGGAGACATCATATTCCTGCAGGAAACCCACTTCACATCACAAGACCCCCCAAATTTGTTCAAAAAAGTGTTTTCAACATGCTTTTTCGCATCATTTAGTAGTAAAAAGCGGGGAGTGGCTATACTAATTAGACAAGGAACTCCATTTAATCATGTCAAAACTACAATGGATCCAGAGGGTAGATTTCTCGTGGTATATGGCTCCCTAGCGGGCTCAGCAATCGCTCTTATCAATGTATATGCCCCAAACGAAAACCAAACAGAATTCTTAAAAAAAGTACTTGAGGGCATTGGACCGGGATATCTTTCATCGATGATAGTGGGAGGAGACCTAAACATGGTCTCTAACCCCACAGAGGACAGATCAACCGCAATGGGTCACCCCTGTACAACCCACTCCCAAATCACGGGGAAAAGGTTCAGGGGAATTATGGAGGAGTTCTCTTTGGTGGACATATGGAGATCCCAGCATCAGGGCCAGAGAGACTACACCTTTTACTCAGCACCTCACCAGACCTATTCACGCATAGATTATTTTCTGCTGACCAAAAATATCTTAGAGGCGACCACGAAATCAGACATCGGCCCAATCACGTGGTCAGACCATGCCCCGATCACCTTGACCCTATCCACACCATTCGAAAAGACCACATCTTACTCCTGGAGATTAAACGACTCCCTATTGAACCATCCTGAGATAGAGAGAGAGATCAGAGCCTCCCTTAAGGACTACTTTTTCTTTAACTCAGGATCTGTCTCGTCTCCAGCGATCCTATGGGAAGCCCATAAGGCGGCAATAAGAGGCAAATTTATCTCTATTGCGTCCCATAGGAAAAAAGTCAAACAGAAATTGATTACGGAACTCACCGATAACATTTTAAAATTAGAACAAGCCCTTAAAGCTAATTCCATTAAAAAAATCTATAAAGCCTTAACCACAGCCAGACAAAAACTCAAGCAAGTCCAATTAGAAGATGTGGAAAAAGCCCTTAAATGGACTAATCAACATTACTATGATAAGGGCAACAAGGTGGACAGGCTGCTGGCCAGCAGACTAAGAGGCATCCAAAAGAGATCTCAAATAACAGCGATCAAGAATAGGTCTGGTGAGACACAATATACTGTAGTGACAAAAAGATAGCAGCAGAGTTCACAAAATATTATACAGAACTTTATAACTTAAGCTCTAAAACTGGTCGACCAGAACCAAAGGCATCCGAAGCAATCAAAAAATACTTAGACAAATGTCAACTCCCTACCCTGACAGAGGAGGAAAACGAGGTCCTCAATGCTGAGATCACAAAAGAAGAATTAGAGGAAGCAGTAAAAGCTTTGAAAATCTCCAAGTCACCTGGCCCTGATGGCTTCACTAATGTCTACTACAAGAGATTCTTGCCCATACTATCCACGCATCTATTAAAAATGTTCAACCATTTTTTGGAGGGAAATTCGATCCCCACCTCCATGTCTCTCGCTAACCTAGCCATCATTCATAAGGAAGGCAGAGACCCGATGCAATGTGGCAGCTATCGTCCAATCTCCCTTCTCAACAATGACCTCAAACTATATAGCAAAATCCTGGCTAATAGATTAAACCCTATCTTACCACGGCTGATAAATATAGACCAAGTTGGATTCGTGGCAGGTCGACAAGCCTCAGATAACACACGTAAGATAATTAATATTATTGAGCATGTCCACCTCACAGGAACCAAAGCAATACTACTTAGTTTGGATGCAGAGAAGGCGTTCGATAGAATCGATTGGCTATTCTTAGACCATACCATGCGTAAATTCGGCTTCAAAGACGCATACTTAGAAGGGGTCCGCAGACTCTACCAAGACCCATCGGCAATGGTAAAATTACCAGGGGGCAGTATCCAGAGCTTCAAGATTAAAAATGGCACGAGACAGGGGTGCCCCTTGTCCCCTCTCCTCTTTGCACTAACTATAGAACCCCTAGCGGCCACAATTCGAAATAATGTAGATATCCAAGGGATAGAAATTGGAAGTACGCAATACAAAATATCCCTGTTTGCAGACGATATAATACTAACACTCTCAAAACCCCAAATCTCCCTCCCAAACCTACAAAAAGAGCTCTTAGACTTCGGAAACATATCAGGATATAAAATCAATAATGACAAATCCGAAGCACTAAATCTAAACCTGCCAGAGCCAGAGGTGAAACTGCTAAAGCTACATTTTAACTATCGATGGAGCTCCTCCTATATCAAATATCTGGGAGTAAAGATATCGGGGAGCTACCATTCCTTGTACCACCATAATTATCCAGCCCTTTTTCGAAAAATCAAATTAGACCTAGACAAATGGGGAGCGTACCAAATATCATGGATCGGGAGAATGATCTCGGTGAAAATGAATATACTCCCCAGATTACTATACTACTTCCAGACACTCCTGATCCGCATCCCTGGCTCAGAATTGAAGAACATCCAAAAACAAATTTTCCATTTTATCTGGCAGGGGAAAAAACCCAGAATCGCAAGGGCAGTTCTGCTTGCTTCAAGGGGGAGAGGGGGCCTGGGAGTCCCAGATATTATAAGATACTATCAAGCCACCCAGCTGCGACAGGTAGTAGTCTGGAACGCGGAACCAGGCCAATGCTGCTGGCTGGACATAGAAAGGCAATACGCTGGCACGCCTTCTCTGCCAGCATGCCTTTGGTCCCTGAGCAGGGAGGACTTGCAGAACAACAAATTTAAATTAGGACCAATGAGGCATACGTGGGAGACCTGGACGACATGCAAATTTAAATTCAAGCTTACAACCACCAAATCTCAACTCACACCAATTATCCAAAACCCCAAATTCCCACCTGGTTGTGAGCCCAGACAATTTGAGCAATTCACGACCAAAAAAATAAGGGCGATTGCCGACTTCTTGAGCATAGGAGAGTTCCTGAGTTACCAAAGACTACAAAACAAATACGAAATAAGGGGATTAAATGTCTTTAAATATTTTCAAATTCGGCACTTCATTCAAACGGTATCACCAACATTGGAATTTCCCCCTCTCATGAGCTTTGAAAGGCTGTGCAAAGAAACGACACACCAAAAAGGTCTTATAACACAAATATACGCAGAGCTGGAATGGGCAACAGAGGCCCAAGTTCATGACTATATGCTCCATTGGGCAGCAGAATTGGACATAGTTATAGACCGAGAGGACTGGGAAAGCATTTGGGAATCAGCCTCAGGAACTTCCATATGTACCACAATCAAAGAAAATATATATAAAATACTATTTCGCTGTTATCTTACCCCAGTTAGAATAAATCAAATCTATCCTCTGGCTTCCGACCTATGTTGGCGAGGCTGCGGACAAAAGGGTGACATGGCCCACATATGGTGGTCATGTCCAGAAATTCAGAAATACTGGGAAACCATACAGTCTTTAATTACAGAGGTCACAGACCTCACCATACCCATTGATCCGTTGACCTATCGAGAACATTGACCGCCCAACAAGAAAATTGATCTCCTTCATTCTTACGGCGGCAAGATGTGCGGTGGCGGCCTCGTGGAAAAAGGTGTCTCCCCCCCCCCTAGGCAAACAGTCAAAAACAGAATACAGGAAGTTCTGTTGATGGAGAAACTCTCGGCCTTCCTAAAGAGGAAGACGGAACCTTTCTATACCACGTGGGAACCATGGCTGACCCGAATGGCAGACTAAAGAGGGCCATCACCAACTAACTACGGCCATTAAAAGGGAGGAATCCCATATGATGAGCAGAGGAGGAAGGGCCCACCCTTCCCCAGACCCCCCCCCTCCCAACCTTTCCTTCTCTTCCCCTCTTTCTCCCCCCCATACTTTCTATTTCCACTCTCACGCCAACCCTGCCGACCCTTGTTTTAAGGTCGGGGGAGCGTTGAGTCTTTCCCTCTCACTGTTATCAAACCAGGAAAAACTTGTATTAGGCAATAAGATGTTTATTTGTTGATCACATAATGTATGCCAAATAATGCCTAATAAAAAATTTGAAACAAAAAAAAGGTCATTGTTTATATGTAAACATTTTCATTCAGTGTTTGTAACCAGAATAAGATTCAAGCAATTGTAGAATAGTATTTAAAGATTTTATATTATTATTCATCATTTGTTTACTATATATTTGAATTTTTATAATATTCATCTATCATAGATATTATTTATAAAACAGCATGTTAAACAAATGTTAGTAGCGTTATCCCTTTTTTTTTTTACCACAAATTTGAATCTAAGAGATTTACATGAACAACTTAATTTTGTTGTTGTTAAAGGCAGGAACACTTCACATGTGAGAAGGGAGTTACTGCACCGACACACTTTATTCGAGCAAATACCCAGTATGTACCTGGCAGATACCTGGAATGCGCCGCTCCTCACCTCTAACAAGCCCCGTTGCGTTTGCCTTCCCAGCCTGGGTTCATGCCTGGCTGACGGGCGGCTGATCTGTTAAATGATAATGATTAGGATTTAATAGGCTGCAATGCTTCGCGTGTCTACCAAATGGCATAAATTCATGAATTGTAATGCAGTATATATATATATACTGTGCAGTATTGCAGCCAGCGGGAATAAAATGCTTCAATCCCTGCCTAGAAAATACCTCAATGCACTCGGGCAGAAAACAGTCACAAACCTCAATACACCCGGGTATACCCGAATTCGTGGGACTAGCCGAGCTCGAATAAAGTGTGTCGCCAGTGTATGGCAAATATATTATAGTGTCTGTATCCACCTGTGGAAATCAAGCCACAACGTATGACATCTGCACGAAGCGCTTGATGATATATAAAGAAAATTAAAATCAAAGTTGCAAAGTGCACGTTTGCATGCCTCAGCATTGGTGGAAGACCTCCAGCACCCAATATAAGGCTGACTCCATTGGAGGAGCAGCTAAATGAGAAAATATTACCAATAATGGTTGAAGGGTTGCCTGGTGATAGGGATATTGGGGTATACGATCATCCGTTTCCCCCAGGTCGGTACTTTTACAGCAAGAAATTGTTTTGTATCTTAATTGTGTGTTTAAAAATTAAAAAATATATCATTAGTGTTTTTTTTATTTAGTGTGTGTCATAATAACATTATTTTATAGTGTATGTGAACAAAAAAAGACATAATAAATACTGTTTATGTATACTTCCAGAATAAACTGTTTAACATAATATTTGAAATGATAATTTTAATTTAATGCTAACCTTTCTACTATTTAGCATATACAGCTGCTGCTGATCAGTTAAACTATCACATACACAGTTTAACAAAACAAATGAGTGTAAATTTAACAGGAATCACAATTGAATGTAAATATACTTAACAATAGTAACACCTGTCTTATCTCCAATTTACGTAGTGCAAACTGCATCTCCCTTAAGAAAACAGCTGACAGCACCAGGTTCAGAAGTTGCAACACCCGTAATTGAAGGTGAGGCCCTAAAATTATAAATGTTATGTGTCAATTTAGATGCCACAACTACACATTCATATGAGCATAGGATAGAAGCAGATGTGAGTTACATCTGCACAGTTAGATAATAAAAGTTAAGATATATCATGTTCCAGTAACCTAAATCTAGTTATATAGTTTGTTAATATAAAGCATTTATTATGATAATTCAAAAATAATCTGTATTGCTAAGATTCACAATCAATAGTTATTGTTGACATTTTGTCAAATTATTGATGCACAATTTCATTAAAAAAATCTACATGCATTGGTTACCTAACAAATCTGCATAATATTTTTTTATGTTACAAGCTATTAATGCTGTAGTCATTTTGTCAAAATAGATATTTCATCTCCTGGACACCTCTCTGGACTTGAGACATCACCGTGTCTGTCTTTTGATACTGATGTTCCCAGTCCAGAATCACCACCAAATCAACCTGCAACCGCACCTCCTGATCCTGGCAACCAAGAGCATTTGTCCGCTATCGAGCTAGCTATATATTGGTTACTGCAAAGCCAAATTACACGGCATAATGAACTGATGAGGGTTCAGGAAAGGATGGTATCTGAAATAAGCAGTATAAAAGATATATTAGTACAAAATACTGTTGAGTTTCAAATTCTGAACAGATCTATTCAATCAATAGCTACAAGTTTCATACAACATAAACAGTTTCGTGCCTCTGCAAGACCTGGTGATGCAGGAATGCGTACTTGCGAAGAAGTGGAAGCCTTTGATTGTCCTGTGTTTTCCCCAGAGACATCTGTTGGCAAATCTCCCAGAACACCCGTTCAATTGTCATCGCCAAAGATCGCTGCACCATTGTCTGCCATTATTGAAGGCTCTACAGACACACCTGCAAAAAGTAGCACAAAGCGAAAATGACATCCTATATGTGCTGTTACTACATCTCTTCAAACTAAGAAACCTTGTGATCCACAGTGTATTCTACCCACACCACCCTTGCCACAGCAACCACAAAATGAAGACACAGAACAGAAGCCACAGGACCGAAATCTTGAAGCCGATCTACAGCAGTCACAGCCACAGGCCCAAATTGTTTAAGTCTATCTACAGCAGCCACAGGCCCAAATTGTTGAAGCCTATCTACAGTAGCCACAGCCACAGGCCCAAATTGTTGAAGCTTATCGACAGCAGTCACAGGCCCAAGTTGTTGAAGCTTATCGACAGCAGCCACAGCCACAAAACATTCAAAGGCAACAAATCGCAAAGATTGTCAGGGAGAAATGTACGTGCCCAACGAGCACTTTCCAGAGAGACAAACACATCTAGGCCGGTAACCCGATCCCAAAAAGAAATAAAATGTTTTATTGAAAGATGAAATTCTTTGTTGATGTTCTTTCTAACAATGATACACAAGCCTAAATTTTGTACAATTTTTTTACATTGAATGATATAATTTAAATTCAGAATTGTTTTATTTTTTATTTAATACATATACTGTATTAACAGGGATGTAATATTCATTGTATTAGAAATGGCAAAACAAGTGAATTTTTTGGGACCATTTTGTGGGGTTTTTTAAGAACGTGATAAAACATAAATAACATTACATATAGTTAATGTAAGTGGCATACAATTACAAATGAATAACTGCAACACTGTTAATGTAATAGCAAAAAACACTTATGTGCTTTCACTTTCATTTAAAGAACACAATTAGCTTTGATTTAATATTTTAATGTACTGGTTACGTTTTAATGAGATACTGTTTAATTAAATGTCAATATATTTAAATACATTACTAACATGTTGAAAAATAAAATAAAAATAATTGACACGTTGAAATTATGTTAAATAAACATTTTTAAAATTTATAATCGAATGTCAGTGTATGAGTGTGTGTGTATACATTTAAACAAATCTAATGATATATTTCTATATACAGATGCAGCTGCCATAATTTTACGAAATCACACGGTTTATACCTCAGACTACCCATGTGATGGCGAGGAATTACTTCCAACCGTACTGCCTTAAGACGTGAGTGCATGCTAGTGCATAAAATGGCATTTTAGTGTTCTGGCTTTTAAACACCTGAAATTGACACAGTAGCCAACTAGCACAGTACTGTACACATTATAATTCATTAATTTCATTCCATATAATTGATGGTCTAAATGAAGGGTTTTTATACACTTTCTTTCTATGATTTTCATGCCACTCCTTTTGCATTCCCAGTACAGGCTATATAAAGCATCTAGCCTAGTATTATTAGGACATTTAATCATGCCCCCCACCCCCCTTTTTTTCCCCCTCCCCTGCATATCCCACTATTTACACTCAGGTTCAGAAGTTATTACGATCCTGACTCTGATATTCAACCTTATTTTAGTGGGCTAAATATGTCTATATAATCAGCTCCTTTGTATATGGCCCATTCACAATGCTCATAATACTCTGATATTCATCAATATGGCCTATTTATAATGCCATCTACAGGGAGATCTGAATTTGTTTAGGGGTCATTTGACTATACATTATGCATCTTGATGGACACTGTTCATCAGTAAGGTATGTGACAGCACTACATTTACTTTCAGTATAATCACTCAGCGCAGAGAGGTGTCCCCAGTGACATAGGAAGGAGGCTTCTCCCTCCCTCTCTCTCTCTTCCCCCCCTCCCTCCGGCAGGGGAGCGTCATCCACAGAAGCGCTGCGATTGGTGAGGAATTACAACCAATCATAGAGCGCCAGTGTTCAGTAGCCATGGCAATGTTCGCGCATAAAAACCTCACAGGAGCTCCTAGAACCCGCCCCCAATGAAGCCAGTTGCGGTGAAACGTACGTAGGGTACGTCTGACGTCACCATCACACGACGATGGCTCATCGGAGAGGTGTGGGCCTGTGTTCCGTCTCAGTGCTTCGTAGACTGCATCCGTGGGCAGCAACAGCACTCAGAAACTTAGGGTATGCTAATCCTGTTATCGTTTACCTGTTCTCTGAGCCATAACTAGTTTTAGTTAGCTACAGTGATACCAACTAGGGCAGCTCCCTCAGTTCAAGTGCTGCAGCCATTACAGCTGCAGCTCTTAGGTGGGAACACATTTATGCTAACTTGAATTAGCAACTAGCAACCTCATGTACCTTACCCTGCACTACTGGACTAGGTTCCTCTGGGCTTACTTGCACTCCTGTGCCTGCTGCAGTGATACTCTCCTTCCAGGCAGCACTCTGAGTGCTTATCCTCACCCTTCAACTGGCTAGAATATCACTATACAGGTTTTTTCTCTAGACTACACTTTTGTCTGCGCAGGATATACTATATAGACAATACCCACACTATATATGTGATACACTTAGTCTAGTAACAGATATATATATAATACTGCAATACTAGCACTTCCACGCCACACCTCTTCGGTTCTTTTAATTGTTTTCAATAATGTTTGGGTTCTGTAATTGTGGTTTCCGAACTGTTTCATTTTAAGTTACTTAATAAATATTATGTTTTAATTAGGGTGTTTCTTTTGTGCCACATTATAGGGATTCTTTTCTGTCTCAGTCTACATATGACAGCATTAGACGCATCATATGTTTTACGCATGCGCTAAACTACACACACACACACACACACAAAGTCCCCCAAAAATATATATATACATATATACATATAAACATGAAGAAGAAAGGGATCCTGGTACAAGCACTCTAGCGTACAAAAATATTAATTTATTAATTGCATCATATACAACATATATACAACATATTATGATTAAAACCATGCCACAGTGTCACTGAACCTGAGTGATTAAGTTGAAACCTCAATATATAGCGTAAACATGACCTCTATAATACATGTAGTGTCTGTATAACAAACATGGATGTTACTGCAAATAGCACATAGGATAATAACAATATTAGCCTTAGGTGTGGTGGCAAGTAATAGTCATCCTAATAGACGAAATAGAAAGCAAACTAGGGTACGATCAACCCTTCGGGTCCCAAGTCCGGATTTATAACATCTGACATAGAATTATCTGATGGGGAAAACAGAATAACAGGGATAAGATACATCTTTTTTAGAAGTAGGCCAGCGGTTCCTCACAAGAGATCCATGGCGCGACGGGGAAAAGCGAGTCCAAGGGGACAGAAAAACCTTGTTAAAGGGGGCCTACAGCAAGAAAAACAAGCAAATACTGAAAAAATGAATGAAATGACAATCATCAATTTGGCAAATATAGAATTGACCAATGATCAAATTTCAGTTTTGAAACTCGGACTCTCATTTTCACCCTCATTTTCGGCAGACAGGTTTGATTGGATTAAGGATCTCAACCTGTTCTGCCGAAAACTTTTGCTGCACAAGTTCTTTAATAAAAACAAATATGACCTTGATAATTCAGAATTAGGCATGGAGCCTCTGTGGACAAGCCAGGAATTAAGGCTAATTGACGACATGGAGGTACAATTTGGGGAGGCAATGGGTGGGTCTGCTGTGGGTGAAGTGTCAGCCATATTTCCGTCATTTAACACCAAATCTGTATTTTGCCCTCCTTTCCAGACTTGTTCTCAGGTCGAGATATTCACCTATTTGGTGACTAAAGAGTTTTCCAGCATCTCGACAAAAGGTGTTTACACTCCTGAGGAAGCCATATACTATTTGGTAAAACGCATAGAGTGAGACCGCCCAGAGGAGGAGAAACTCTGTCAGATGTTCCCAAATTTAAGGACAAAGATTAATTTGTCAGCCTTAATACATTGTTGAATCAAGTGAGATTGTACACATACACAACAAAATGTGTCTCTATCTCAGATATAGATATGTTTACAATGAAATTAAACTCAACATTACTGCAATACAACACATTACTTTAACTTATTAATATTATGTATCCATACCTTAAATAATATATATTTTTTTGACTTATTAAATGAGGACTTATTACATACGGATAACAAGTTTTTTTTTGCATAATGTTAAATATCAAGAAAGATAATAAATGTCAACATGTATATATGTAAACTACGTTAACAAGAAGCATAACAAAATACAGGCAAACATTCCACATATTGTGCTAGGCAAGTGATGGTGTAAAAAATTGGTGCTGTGTGATGTAGTGCATGTGAGTTCTGAGTGTTCCATTCGTGCATGTGCATGAGTTTAATGTTAAAACTTATCATGCGTACGCGTCTACAAATATGTTCCATAACAATTCTACACAGTGTCCCCTTCCTCCCCCCAAAGAGTATGGACACACAAGACTCATGGACTGTGGCAATGCTAAAAATGTGGAATTAACACATTTAAAGCACTTCAAGTAATCTGTTAATACCTGTAAGCTTCTATGCCCGGGTTAATGTCATCTCCTGTTTTTTGCGGCCAATAATAATGAAGCCATTTCTGCTAGAGAAAGGACATACATGTTTTGTTATCTCAGTTCATTATAATGTATCTAATTGTCACGTACATATGTTAATATTTCATCCAAACTTTTTCTTTATATATAAACACAGAGTACATAATGTTAACCAAAATTGATTTAATGGTAAACTTTAATGTGTGTACATTTTTAGAGATGTCCAATGATGATTAGTTTAATATGAATGAAAAATAAGAATCACCAAATTTTAACGTATACACAACACAAAAATGAACATAACATTTGTACATGCTCAACATAGTCCTCTTATGCACACGTTACACTTGTTATTACATGTTTTTATACAAGATTTTTGAGCTTCACATACATTAGCAGGATGTGTTTGTACACTTGGGCAAAGAAGTTGCTTACAGGCATCCCTATCCTAAGATGATAACATTTGTAAAATGTCATTGTAATACATTCATGTTAACATATACATTGTTGGTTACCTGAAAAATAGTTGTTTATCACATTCAGACGTGTCTCCCCCCCACTGCCTGTGTGCTCCTGATCCCCTAAAGCAAGGACTAGAGGCTCCTCCTCCAGACCCTCCCGTATGTCACCTTGAAGATTATGACCCAGTTCAATATTGTGCAGAATGCAGCAACAAATCACTATGTCAGACACCTTTCTAGGCCTGTACTGTAGGGCACCACCTGAGTGATTCAGACATCTAAACCGACTTTTCAACAGTCCAAATGTCCTCTCTATAACCGACCTAGTGGATACGTGTGCCACATAATATCTTTCCACTGCAGGGATTTGAGGGTTAGCCAGTGGGGTTAAGAGCCACGGTCTGATCCCATATCGTGAGTCACCTATAATACATCATATTCAAATAATTAAAAAACATAGTACCATGTAATAATATTTCTACTTATATATTGTTATTGACTCAATAGTGATGTCAAACATATTGTATATCTAACTTATGAAGTGTTTATCCATATCTGAGAGGATCATGAAACATGAAGATATCTGTATTTGAAACCTTACTAAATCATATTATTTAATGACATTAAACATCCATAGTAAATGTAATAATAAATGGCATGTTTTGATGTTAGATACAGTAAGTAGTATTGAAATATGGCTCATCTAATTTTTAACATAACAGATGTATTGTATGTCAAATATGTTGTTGTGTGTGTTTGTGTTTTTTTATATGTGACAAAACCAATACATGGATTTTTTTTATTAACATACAGTAAATCGAATCTACATTATAACAATTAAGTTTACAAAATATTTATGTAGATGTGAGTATTTGACAAAGTGTATATGTGCTAATAAAAATAATTTAACTTATAAAACCAACAACATTACCACAAAATGTTGCCTAACAGTGAAATTAATTATTTTTACTCACCCATAGGGCTTATCGGCGCTTACAGCATAGTCCTCTTAGTGTTTTTTATTGATGTACATTGTTACATACATGTGAGCACCTAGATCAGGGGTGGGGAACGTCCATAGGCCCGCAAAATCATTTGGTCCGGCCCCGTGAGTCAGGTGGCCCGGCCGTGCCCCTGGTTACCACTGGCTGACAGGATTTAGCGCGCTCGCGAAGCGCCTGCAAGAAAGGGGGGGAACCTCCCCCTTTCCTGATTGGCTGCCACGTGTTGACTGCCAAGATTTTCTTTTTTTTGGCCCCTCCCCCCCGCACACATCCACGGAAGAGTGAGTCTGCGGAGTGAGACACCTCACTACCGACTCTGATCATCTTCCCCACACCAGGCAGCAGCTGCGGAGGAGGGCACCTGCTCCAATCCCCCCCTGCTCAGATTACCTCCCCCCCCCCGCGGCGCACGTCCACGGAAGAGTGAGTCTGTGGAGTGAGACACCTCACTACCGACTCTGATCATCCTCTCCACACCAGGCAGCAGCTGCGGAGGAGGGCACCTGCTCCAATCCCCCCTTGCTCAGATTCCCTACCCCCGCGCACATCCACGGAAGAGTGAGTCTGCGGAGTGAGACACCTCACTACCGACTCTGATCATCCTCCCCACACCAGGCAGCAGCTGCAGAGGAGGGCAGTGTAAGAGGTGAGGGAGCCACGCAGTGCCCTGACAGGGAGAGGGCAGGAGGGCCTTGGGACACCACCAGGCCTGTCAGTCACTGAGTGACACCTAATCCCAGCATCATTGGTCTCCTTGACTTCAATACATGTTGTATGATTAACTTTTGCAGACACCCCCCCCCCCCCCAATAATCTGTGCCCCATAAAATGACTCAGTGTGATCTAAGCTGTCAGACCGTACTTCATGCATCTCAAGTTGTCACTTCTTGCAGCGGATTGTCATTCTTGTTTAGAGAGTGTCTGAGAGTGAGAGAGAGAGTGAGTTTATGAGTGAGGGTGTGCGTGTGTGTGTGTGTGTGAATGTCAGTGTGTGTGAATGTCAGTGTGTGTGTGAGAGAGAGTAAATACAGACACCAACCTACAGTCAGTCATAGCACTCACCACCCAAGTATCAGTCAGTCACCCAAGTGTCAGTCAGTCACTCAAGTGTCAGTCAGTCACCCACCCCCAACACCCACTCACTCTCAGTCACCCACTCTCTCTCTCTGTCTCTCTCTTTCACCCACACTCTCTCTGGCTTATCTTAACTGTCCTATACCTACACCGAAATAACCTATACTGCTTTCTTCTAGATCTGACTCTCAAGCTTCACACGGGAGAACAGGGATCAAAGCAAAATAATTGCGTTGCTGGCGACACACACTGGATAGTTATTAAAACGTAAGTGGTGTGAATCCTACAAATGGCGACTACAAAGAAAAGAAAAGTGGATGCAGAGCGTTGATCTTTCCAAGAGAAATGAACAAATGATAATTTTTTTGTTGAAGTCAAAGGCAAACCTGTGTGCCTAGTTTGTGACAATGCTTTAGCAGTAATGAAAAAAGCCAATCTGGAGCGTCATTACAGCTCAAAACATGCTAAACTCAATGAATTGGGAGGCTAAATGCATCTGGATAAAATCAATGCTCTTCAGTGGAGTTTGGAATAACAACAAGCTGCTTTCACTAGGCCTCGTTGTGACAGAGACAATGTTATTCAGACGAGTTATGTAGTGAGCGAGCTAATCACAAAGAAGCTGAGGCCTCATGTAGAGGGAGAGTTTGTGAAAGAGTGCATGGTGGCTGCGGCGGAGTTGTTAGCACCAGACAAAGTAAAATTGTTTCAGAGTGCTAGTTTGTCTCGGAGAACCGTCTCAGATCAGAATACTGACTTAGCACAAGATATTGAAAAAACATTGAAGGATTCTGCAGGAGATTTCCAATTTTTCTCTCTGGCTTGTGACGAGACAATGGACATAACAAATACTGTCCAACTGACCGTTTTCGTTCGTGGGATAACTGCAGAGTTTGACACGCGAGAGGAACTGCTGTCACTGGAAGCCATGAATGGCACTACAAGAGGTGAGGACTTGTTTGAGAGACTTGTTTATTAATGAAAAAACTCAGATGAATTATGTAGTGAGCGAGCTAATCGCAAAGAAGCTGAGGCCTTATGTAGAGGGAGAGTTTGTGAAAGAGTGCATGGTGGCTGCAGCGGAGTTGTTAGCACCAGACAAAGTAAAATTGTTTCAGAGTGTTAGTTTGTCTCGGAGAACCGTCTCAGATCAGAATACTGACTTAGCACAAGATATTGAAAAACATTGAAGGATTCTGCAGGAGATTTCCAATTTTTCTCTCTGGCTTGTGACGAGACAATGGACATAACAAATACTGTCCAACTGACCGTTTTCGTTCGTGGGATAACTGCAGAGTTTGACACGCGAGAGGAACTGCTGTCACTGGAAGCCATGAATTGCACTACAAGAGGTGAGGACTTGTTTGAGAGACTTGTTTTATCAATGAAAAAACTTGAGCTAACATTTGAAAAGTGGCCTTACTACAGATGGAGCTCCAGCCATGGTTGGCTCACAAAAACGGTTAATTGCATTTGTCAAGAAAGAACTGGATCGTCTCAGTCTTGATCCAAGTGATTTAATTATATGCCACTGCATCAAACACCAAGAAAGTCTCTGTGCACAGTCGTTGCGGCTCAATAATGTGATGTCAACAGTAGTGTCATGCATACATTTTGTTAAAAGCAGAGGGATTAACAGCCGCCAGTGTAAGGAGTTACTGAATGATCTTGACTCTGAGTACAGTGATCTTGTTTATCACTGTGAAGTGCGGTGGCTGAGTCGTGGGAACATGCTCATGAGGTTTAACAAACTGCGGGATGAAGTCAAGCAGTTCATGGGGATGAAGGGAAAACCTGTCAGGGAACTCAATGATAGCAAGTGGCTGTGTGATCTAGCGTTCATGGTGGACATTACCAAGTACCTCTCAGAGCTGAATGTCAAGCTGCAGGGCCCCAACGAGCTTCTCAGCTCCCTGCTTTCAAAGGTGAAATCATTTGAAGCTAAATTAAGGCTGTGGAAAGTTCAACTTGAAAGGAATAACACAGTGCATTTCCCCACTCTGGAAGGACAAAAGCCTTCTAGGACACTTGAATATGCTGGTGAATGTGCGTAACTAATTGAGGCATTTAATGAAAGATTCATGGACGTGAAATGTAGACAAATGGAATTGAACATCTTTGCTACACCGTTCAATGTGGAACCAGCTGATGTGCCTGATAACCTACTGTACAACACGAAATCATTCAGCTGCAAAGCGATGATGAGCTGAAAGCTAGGTACAACAACCTCCCACTGCTTGAGTTCTATAAACGTTACATAAGCAATGACAAATTTCCCACTTTGAGGAAACATGCATTGAAATATGCATCTGTGTTCGGAACAACTTACTGCTGCGAACAGTTCTTTTCAAAACTTACCATCGCAAAGAGTCGACTGCGCTCCAGACTGACCGACCCAAACCTGGAAAACCAGTTGCGAGTAGCAACATCATCAATACCAGCTAACATCACATGCCTCACCAAAGAGAAGCAGTTCCAGCCATCACATTAGGGGTGATTTAATTAAATGTTTGACCAAATATAGCAGGCTACAGTAATTTTTAAGTTGATAATTCTGTATGGCCTGCGAATGATGTTATAAATATCCAAAAGGCCCTTGGCAGAAAAAAGGTTCCCCACCCCTGTCCTAGATCGACTTTGTAAGATCAAATGCATGCCTAAACACTCGTATTACTCTTTGCAACATTCTTGGCATGTTTGTACTGTAGCAAGAGAAGTCCGAACATGATACACAAGTAACTCAAACTCGTCTGTTTAAGAGTTTACAGCATTCAGGCACGCCAGCTACAGCATAGTATCTCAGCATACAGCTCCTCACAGATACCTCCGCATGATGACGTCACCGCGTCTGATCACCTGACGCACGTTTCACGTTTTATCAGCGCTTTTTCGAAGGTGAGTACATTCTATCTGCATAATGTATTTATAGAGAGAAGGTTGTCATGGCTACCGGGATTCTATTAATCCTTGCCATTCCAAGCTGGTTAGATGAAGGTGTCACCAGAATAGAGACAAGTTTAATGAAAAAGACAAAAGAGGACATCTTCTTCTTAATGTTAGAACACTAGTACAGAGAGGTTATTTAACAGATAAAAGACATCATGAACTAAACTACAGTCTAGAGAAAAATGGAGAAAAAATTCCCTAATCCAGTGCTCAAGGGTAATCCTAAAAACAAGCATCAAAAATAATAGTCATTGTAATTGTAATCCATATGTAGGATCTTGATTGTAGATGGATATGTATTGATATCCTTCAGGTATATAAATGTGAGTAAAGCTAGCAAAGCATGGTCATTAATGCTCACAGTTTAAGTAATAGACAACATATGGGTATCTAAGGGCAACACACTTACACTTAGAGCTAGACCTCCAAACTCAACACTTGGTGAAAGGAAAAAGGGTACTCACAATCTTTATAGGGTAATCCGGAAGCCAGCATGCATCAGCCCCACGTGGGGAGGGTATAGGCGGTGCACTGCATGTCAATACATACGTGATGCGTTCCAATTAAAGGAAATTTGACGGATACTGGATCACAGTAGCGAAAAAGAGGTTCCCTTCAGGATTCTTGTTTTTACTCTGCATGCTGCCGAACGCTCAATAAAATCTTTTTTGCTACTGTGATCCAGCATCCGTCAGATTTCCTTTAATTGGAACGCATCACGTATGTATTGACACGCAGTGCACCGCCTATACCCTCCCCGCCGGGAGGGATTTCCTTTCATAAACTACAGTCTAGCATTCATAATATCATTTTCTCGAAGACCAAGGATAATTCATTTGCAAATCTTTTGGAGTTCACACTACTGTAGTAAATAGTGAAGTATAGCTTACAAATAAAGATTAACAGAAAAACTTATCTGCTGCCGTTGTAATTGGCAAGCACTGTTTATGAGGAGTATACAAGTAAAACAATGGCACAAATGAGTATTTATATGCAAGCTACAAATACAGGAGGGGAGAAAAGAGGCATAGTTTTTCTATATTATATTTAGATCAGCAATCAGACCGCTGTGTTACTGAGTTAAAGCTATCCAGTTCCCATTATACCTGTCGGTAGGATTTTGGGGTATAAATCAAACCATCCTGCAGCGTAAGGTACTATTGCAAGATAGAAAAAATAGGCTAAAGCGCTCTAATGCAGATATGATGAAATGAAGTAAGCCAAACCACTAAACCAAGGTACAAAATGAGTATGATATAGTACTTAATATGCAATAGTATGGGTACTATCCTCCTGAAGACAGGTGGTAGATGTTACAAGCCCACTCACCCTCAGTCTCATCGGCAGGTTCCCCTGAACGTAAGCAATACTCACATCCTAGGAGTGGTAGGCAGGCTGTGCAGCTTCAGATATGCAGTATAACAGGAATATGGAGAACAAAAGCGCACTAGCAAAAACGGAGCAGGAAGGACCCAGAATCAAAAATAAATTAAAAGGGCACTTTAATGTGACAAAAGACCCATCCAACGCGTTTCGAACGTCACAGCGTTCTTTTTCAAGGATAAAACACAATGTAATAACATCCATTAAATACCCTCTTACCTGTGGGCCGTTTCGCGCCAAAACGGAACCATGATGACGTCATGACGCAATGCGCGTCATTGCGCATGCGCAGAGCGACCCAGTGCTGTTCTAAGGGCAAAAAACATCCCACCAGCAGTGTGGCCATGTTTGTTAAGGGCAAAACATAAAAACAACAGGTAATCTTACAAATCCAACCACCTTCAATGCAGTACAAGTCGCCATGGCGCCCACATGCAATGCTAATCATTGCGCATGCGCAACACGGCGCTGCGATGTCAATAAACAAAAAATAAGAAAAAAGACAGGAAAAAGGACATCCTAATCCATAAAGAAAAATATAAAAACAATGAACAAGTAGCTGGCCTCCTTATCTAATCATAAAGAGAAGAATTAAAGATAAAAAAACATATAACCACAATACCTAAAACCTAAGTGTAATAATTTTAAAACATATGAATAACATAGAAAACACAAGTAATATATAATGGGTCTTTTGTCACATTAAAGTGCCTTTTTAATTTATTTTTGATTCTGGGTCCTTCCTGCTCCGTTTTTGCTAGTGCGCTTTTGTTCTCCATAGTGTGAGGTACTAATCAGAAAAAGTGGACAAAATTGTGGTCAATAGTCTGTATATTTAATTAAAGGGGGAAAAGACGAATCCCTCATTAAGACCTTGTGGGGATAGCGTCCCTATATTAAAGATCCAGCGGGATTCCCTCTGTAGGATATCACTATCCCAATCACCCCCGCAAATGTTTCTTGGGACAGACTCAATTCCAAGGAACTTAAGACCAGTTGTGTCACTCTGAGGCATGCATTTGAACTTACAAAGTCGATCTAGGTGTTCAAATGTATGCAACAATGTATATCAATAACAAATACTAAGGGGCCTACTAAAGGTTCATTAAATAAATCACCGGGCCATTTAAATCACCGTTTTTATGAGCGTTGCTATCACGGTATTCAAAAAAACCTTCATTACCTGTCCATAGCAAAATTCACAAAACGGGTGATTAGCCGGTGATCTGATGAACGACCCTCTGAAAAGGCCTTACCCGGCGAGTTGTATCTGCTGCAGAGAGAGCTGCTCTGAGAGAGCCATCTCTCCCTGTGCACATATCGCCCGAAATTTATGTGTATACATTTTAATTTTGTTAATAGTTTAGATGAGCAGGGGGTCTTCTGAGCTGAACCGCATTGGTTTCGGCCTCAGGACCCCTTACTTCCAGAGATACTGCCCCGTTATGGTGTGCTGGTATCTCCTATGCATTTTATTCCCACGTCACGTGACGCGGACATTTAAATGCATAGGAGATATCGGCACCCCATAACGGGGCCTGTATCTCGGGAAGTAAGGGGTCCCAAGGCTATCCGCTATGGTAATGATGTTTACTGTAAATGCATTTTTATTGCACAGGATTCATGCCAGGGGTCTCTGGTGTTAATATTAATGGATATCAGCTCCAGAGATTCCCGGCATCAATCCTATGCAGGAAAATGCATTTTTTTTCCTATTTCCCATCTCACCGCTTCTCTGCAGGTTTCCAACACCTTTACGCCAACTTTTTCTGGCGTGAGGATTTTGTGATAAAATCACCATTCTAGAGCGGTGCTAGGCGTTCATAGCCTAATCACTGCTACTAGAATTGCGCGAGTTTATGAACATGCCGAAAAGCGGTGATAAGTAGCTTATAACCGCTGCCTCTGTGATTTTTTTTATGAGCAATTTTTTTGAGCGATTCAGTCTTTTATCACCCATTTATCAGCGCTTACTGAATAGCAGTAGGCATTTTGACCGATAATTGCTTGATAAGTGGCTTATGAATGCTTACTGCATAGGCCTCTATGTCTAATATATAGGCTGGATATTACCAGTTCCAAGATATATATGTTTAATATGAGGGCTAGTGAACCCGCTAAATACAAATGTGTTTAAACTAGCATTTTGTTACATATTTATTGCAGCAGTTATTTTGAATTAGAGGTTATAACTGGATACGGTGTGTGAACCGTGCCTCAAGGAACATATACTCATTAAGTGTGCTCCTATAACTGCAGCATTGAATAATCATATTTCACGGAAGGTACATATCAGACATTTACACATACCATTGAATTGACTATGCTGACTCTAATGTTAATGCATGAATACTAATGTTTAACAACCTTTAAAGGAACTAAGACATATGTTTGCAAAAAACAAAACAAAAAGAAATCCATTACCCACATGCTTAACACCACGTGGAGTAAACCGGCTAAAAACTGCTGGGTGTATTAATTAGCATTAGGTGTATTCATTAGCATTAGGGATATATAGAGTGCAGCAAATATCATTAGAGGCTATAATTGGATATGAGAAAGTGACTTTTGTCCATCCTCTGGAGAAGAAAATTCAACTTCAATTATCATGACAAATCCCAGTAGAGTAGAGGGCTATAAAGCTCCAAAAAACGGGGGAAGACAAGAAGAAGCAAAAGGAAAAGTGCACGTGGAATGCCAGCCAAAAGATTAAAGATTTAGAGAAGGGAAACTGTAATGTGATTAACATCTCTAAATATGAACTTACTGCTGCAGAGCAATCTGTGTTACATCTGGGACTTTCTTTTGCTCCAAACATAAGATTTAATTTATTCTCTACGATGGTTGATATGTATTGTTTTATATGCAAATTAACCCTTAAACGTTTTTTCTCCACTAGGAGTGTACAATCT
Organism: Ascaphus truei; assembly: GCF_040206685.1. Taxonomy (NCBI): domain Eukaryota; kingdom Metazoa; phylum Chordata; class Amphibia; order Anura; family Ascaphidae; genus Ascaphus; species Ascaphus truei. The sequence goes on from NC_134487.1 coordinate 156,205,602, forward strand.
GCAAACAATGTTACTGCCCCTCTGTTTGATATCAATCATACTCAGTCTCTATCCTTAGATTTCAGGGACATGTGTTTTCAGCAAGATTTAACAGATCTTTTTAATGAGAACAATAGTACAGCCTATGATCCTTACGAATTTTTAGGAAGACAAGACTCAAGTTTCAAAATTAAATCTAAGTTCAATCCCTCGTATATGAAGGGACAATTTATTGATACCTTCCAAAAGGCGGTTGAACATGACCTGACACTTTTGGCTAGAGACATCAGAGTGAGAGATATAGAGTTTCATGGATACAAACATGATAACTTTACTGTCTCACAGAGAGAGGCCATTAACACATTGTAATCAAACAGTCAGATTGTCATAAAAAAGGCAGATAAGGGGGGTGCCACGGTCGTCCTGGATAGAGAGTTTTACATTTCTGAGGCATTAAAACAACTGGGGGACACGGACGCTTATAGTACCCTGGCATGAGACCCCACCTTTTCTTTCCAACAAGAATTTGGTGAACTTTTGGTCGAGGGAGAAATGTTACATGTCTTGACCTCCGCCGAAAGGGACTTCCTCACCACTCCAGACCCCATCATACCCATCTTTCACCACTTCCCCAAAATTCACAAGACACTCACTGCACCCCCAGGTAGACCCATTATTTCCAGTACTGACTCCCTGGGTGAACACCTCTCACAATACATTTACCACTTCCTTCAACCACCAGTGCACAATTTACCTTCTTATGTTATGGACACCAAACACATTTTATCACTGCATTCACCTTTCACTTGGCATACATCTTATTTATGGGTCACTCTTGATGTAGCCTCCCTTTATAACATCATACATCACGAGCATGGCATCACAGCCACCAGGTTTTTCCTTGAATCACAATCCAATCTATCCCTTGCACACATTGTTTTCATTTTGGATAGTATCCGCTTTTCCCTCACACACAACTATTTCCCATTCAATCAGCAATTTTATCTCCAAACACGTGGGACTGCCATGGGGACATCCTTTGCCCCATCCTATGCCAACCTTTTCATGGGTTGGTGGGAGGCCTCCGACGTGTTTGGAGATAACAATCCTTTTAGGCACAAAATAGCGTTTTATAAACGCTATATTGATGACATGTTGATGGTCTGGAGTGGGGGGGAAGTCGAGTTGCTCACATTCTTTGACTACCTGTCAGATAATCAACTGAACTTTAAGTTCACACATAATTATCATATTAAGATTCAATTTTTGGATCTTAATTTATATGTGGACAATTCCAAATGCATTCAATCGGACATATTCCATAAATAAAACGCTAGGAATACAATATTACATGCTGACAGCTGTCATTCCCGCCCCCTGATCAGACGTATCCCACGGGGGCAGTTCGTACGTTTACGTCGGAACTGTTCCTCCGTGGAGGACTTTGTTCGGAGGGCGGAGGATATGCAAGATAGATTCTTGGCCAGGGGCTATCAGCAGGAAGATCTCAACACTGAAAGAGATTCCTTAATTTCCATGATCCCAACTAAATCCAAGCCAGTTGATAGATCAGATGTTCCTTTCTTTATCACAGGTTATAGCGACCAAGCCCTTGCTATTAAATCTATCATTAACAAACATTGGGGTACCTTGACACTAGATCCCCTGTTATCTAAAATCGTTAGTACAGGTCCACGAGTTGTGTTCCGCAAGGCTCCTACATTAGGTAAAAAAACTGTCACCTAGTGTGCTTAAACCCATTCAATCCGCTAGGTCGTTCTTTCCCAAACTAATTGGTTCATATAAATGTGGGAGATGTAAAATCTGTCCGAACATGCTGCAAGCTACCCATTTCTCCAATTCAGATGGGACACGTAGATTTAAGATACAATCTTTTATCTCATGTCGATCCGATTATCTGATGTATCTACTGACTTGCCGTTATACTAAACAATACGTCGGCCTAACAAGTCGTATGCTCAAGATTAGGATTTTAGAGCATCTTAGATTGATCCGTAATCATGACATGTTACATCCTGTGTCCAGACATCTCAATTCATGTCCATTGGGTTCTGCAGGGTCCTTCCAGTGTGTGGCAATAGAACAAATTGCTTTACCTATACTGGGTGGAGATAGGATCACAATCCTCCACAAAAGAGAAGCACACTGGATCTTTACTCTTAATACACTGCAGCCCAATGGACTGAATGTTGATTGGGATCTAAGATGTTTTTTTTATGATTGCATTTTTTTCAAGTCCCTTTATATACTGTGTATTTATGCATATCATACTGTTTATAATGTTATGAATAATTCTGCTCTCCTTGGCCCCTTCCCCATCCCCTTCCCCGCCCCCCCCTCCCCCCACCCCTCTTTCCCCTTTCCACTTCCCAGGGATTCGTGATTCATTAGAAGTCTTATGTAAAAGAGTACCATACAATTTTAAGAGTACAAATATTCAAAGACTATGTTTCATGGGACCCACTCAATGTTGCAATGTTTATTAACCCTTCATATGTTTTTTATTTGTGTTCTCAGCAATTAGTACCATCCTGAGATTTCTTAAATTTGTTCCTTGAATGTAATATAGGAAAATAGAATACTATTTGTCATGTTTAGCTCATGTGGTCATTATATGTCAATGATGCGATCACTGAGACAGACTTGTTCTCTCTGGAGGTCTACAGCTGAAACAGTTTTAATTAAGTCCCTGTTCGCGGGGTTTGTACTTTAAATGTTGGTCTCGCAGGCACTCTCCTCACTCCAAGATGAAACGCCAGCAGAGCGTGAAACACGTGGAGGAGGAGGCTGTGCTGCAGCCTGCTGTTTCACCTGTGTGTGTTCAATGAAGCTACTGTGTTCAACCTTGGATCTGACGTCATTTGGCTGTTTGCTGTCGCACCGGATTCTCCCCTTCATTTCTACACTTTACATTGCCGGATGCACGCTGTGGGACTGGTTATTGAGGAGCTGCAGGACCCAGGACAGATGAGCTGACAGGGGTAAGATTGCCTTCTTTGCCCCTGAGCCCCTACCTCTCTAGTGGTCACCCGACACTCCCTGTGCCTTACCTTCAGCCCTTTCACACTTTCCAAGTGTGTTTACCATTTGCGCCAGCCAGAGCGCATGACAGCCAATCACTTCTATAATTGGATATGGTTTGAGAACCGTGCCTCGAGGAATAAATACACATTTAGTGTGTTCCTTTATTTGCAACACAGAATAGCTATATTTAATAGTAAATCTACAGTACTAACTTGTTAACAGCATAAATTTAATGATAATGAATCCTTCCACATGCCTGATCAGTGACTGTCCTTATGTGTCAAATTGATTCTTCTGAGAGAAGAGCATATATCTACTCACAATACCCACGTGACTTCATGACAGCACCCATTCACAGTGCTGCAACTGCATGATATATATGTTCCCTGTGAATATACCTTCATTAGCACTTTATTATATTTTCTGTAGATGTTTGTGTCCAAGTATAGCTCTTTTCACTACAAAAGTGAATCAGTGCATGGAGATGTGTATATTCTTGTAATCCACAACTCTATGTTTAAGAAAAAAGTCTTCCTATATACTTAAAGAGCGCTTCCGAATGCAGTCAAATTATATATGTTGATGTATACTACTGTTAACAGCTTGACTCAACTCGGATGTAGTTAGTACCTCAGGACATATATTCTATGACTAAATATCTACTACAATATCAATTGAAAATGTTCAACATTATGAATTAGAATGTTTATGGGATGGGTCATGGATCTTTATACCTAGTCCCTTTACAAAATATTTTTAGTGCATGTCTAATTAAAAGGTTTTTATACCAAAAATTAATTCACACAAATCAATTTTCATGAGTGCATTCATTAGGGGTTCTTTGTCTGTGTATAGTGGACATAAGTAGGATAAGCGCGGTGGATAATCTGAGAATATCCCCTCTCATAGATGTTAGGATAGCCAGATAGTCCACGTGGTGCGCCGCGTCCCAGACCTGCTGATGGACACGAGTTGTCAAACTCTCCGACGGAACAGAAGGGTGCCTGATTCACACCGTGTACTCCTACTGCCTTCCGTAGTCTCCACAGGCTCCCTTATTTATATATTTATTTATACAGTGCCATTAATGTACATAGCGCTTCACAGCAGTAATACACATGACATAATAATATAAATAGCAACTAATACAAATAATAGATAATGGGAATATGCGCACCTCTGTGAGCTGTCCTAAAGCACAGTCACCTCCCGTGATCCTGATTTGTCCATCACGGCTAACCCTCCCTCTGTGATTGGCCAACGTAGCATCCATGCTGTGATTGGTCGACACCCAGTCGTCCATGCTTTTAGATGGGGACCAGGAAACTATGTAAACCCCTTCCGAGTACAGGTAGTTAGATTAGATCCAGACTCACTGACTGGGAGACAGTGGGTGTGTTATTCTGAGGTTTTTGCCTGAAACACACAGATCCAGAACTAGGCCTGGTGGTATAGTTTGCTGGCCGGACGTTTACACTTGTTAGGATGCAGCTAGCATCCCACCGGTACCGTGGTACCCAGAGACCCTGGGCATGTGGAAAACATCTGGGAAAGTGTACCAAAGTGGTTCCCAGCACCTACCCCTGTAGTGATCTAGGATTCCCTAAATAACCAGTGTTGTGCTGCGTTTGAACCTAATGCATTGTATCATGTTGCTCCTGTTGGCTCCGGAATAATACTGTAAACTTGTTTTATTTAACTCCTCCGTTCAGTCTGGCATTTGAGATCCTGTGTAAATTGTCCTGGTCTACCGTGACACTGCGTACAGTGCACTATATTATAACTGTGACGCATTTTGAGTCCTGTTGAGAGAAAAGTGCCATAAGAAATAAAGTTATTATTATATATGAGCGTGCAAAGTGAACAGAACAGTGAAGTCAGTCAACAAAAATGTGTGAACCACTATCTATGAACATGGAGACTGCAAAAGGCGAAAGGTCATGTTAAAACCAACTAAGAAACGTCTGTTGCTGGCAAGCAATGCGACAGTGACAGCGGCAGCTTCCAATAACAGAGGATTACAGAGCGGTGACTCAAAGCCAACAATAGGAAAATTAGGCACGCAGGCGCAGAGAGGTGATGCTCGGCTAGGGACGGGCGATTAAAAACACAATGGCAAGCTTTAGAAACGGAATGGTTCTGGAGAGGTGTCGGTCAATAAGAGGTTCAAATCCTTGAGCGAGCCTTGTGTGTGTACGTGGGGGAGGGGGGTACAGGGTACAGCTGCATGAAGGATTAGATGTACTGCAGTTCAAAGAAATGGCATATTTTCAAAAGGCAGGTTATCATAATAATTTGATCCCTACACCCCCAAATACATAAAAAGCACACAAATCTACCATGTGCAGTCAAACGCACAGTGTCACAGTCAAAAGATACAGCACAGATTGAATATCGTAATATCAAGATGGTTTAGGCAGACTTGTGGAGAAAATAAAAATAAAAAATGAGGAGAAAAATATATATATTTTTTTTTTGGTCACTCACTCTTGAACTTCGCAAGCAAGCAGTGGTGAACTTACAGACGCATGCACAGTAATCTTCAGCTATCAAGCAGGAATGTGATTGAAACCAGAAAGACATACATTCAAAGGAATGGTGTGGGAGAGGTGTACTGTACTGTAGATAAGTTAAGAAGTTGAAATACTGCAGTGCAGTAAATTATCCTGTGTGTGCGGGGACGAGCGAGGGGAGAGCGCTGTATATGCCGAAATGTGATACTGCTACAGCACATGCCTATGCGTTTCAACAATTTTCAAATGAGACATACAGCACTGCACATGCATGTATAAATATGCAAATTTACAATTACTGCGCGCGCACACGCAGACTGTGTACTGACGTAGGTTGAACTGCTAAAGTATTAGACTTCGAAGACAACAGCTCACGAACGCCACCCTGAGTTTTTAGACGGTATTGCAGTATTGCAGACAGCGCTAATAAAATGCTAATATTACGAGCGCTAAAATACCGCAATACACTCCGGACAAAAAAAAAACATACTGCATCTGCCCGCGGTTATCAGAGTTGCGCCGCTACGGCCGCACTAGGGTAAAGGCGGCCGCAGCTGTACTGTATCTTATACATTATCGTGATTCATCCCTTCACAACAGGTGTTAAACGGTATTAGCTACTAGATATATTATCACGTTTATTTACACTGTGTAAATACACATAACACTGTTACACAATCATTGTAGATATTCTGTAGATTAGTGCAGAGTTCTTATCTCTTTCCGTTGGATATTTCTAGTATTTTGTAGTTGTAACAGTTTGACCCCCACCCAATCTCATATTGGACCCTATGTGAGGATACTGTCCCCTATTACATGTCATGTCGTGTGGTGCACCTGGTGCTTTACAGGACTCCTGAGTCTCCCGCTTGATGGTATTTCACCAGGACTGGCTCGTGAGGTAGTGCTGAGATCGTACTCACAGTTGGTACAGCGCCTCCATCTCTTCCAGGTCCCCACGACAGCAGGGAGGAGTCTCTGGAAGAGAACCCCTGGGTGCAGCTTCTCCCTGAATGACTCCAGGCTCAGGCGAGAAGGTATTTTTAATCAAGGCACTCTTTATTAACATCTTCATTGGCAGACTGCCCCTCACAGCGGCCGATCTCTAGCCTCTCATTTTCAAGGTTGCCCACCTCAAGGAAGTCCCTGGACACCACTCCTAGTCAGGGCCCTAGAAGCTGTCCTTGCTCTTCCCTGACTCTCTAATAGAGAAAGGGGAATAGTCTGTATCCTCTCCCCTAAGGGAGGGCCACAATCTGTGCCAGAGCCCTGGCACAGTGTGGGGTCAGATTGTCACACTCTGCAACACTTGACAGACTGACACTTGAACTGCACAGACTCAACTCACTCTTGCACTGATAACTTTAGGAAGTGATGTGTATTATATAGCTCTAGGAGGCACCACCCCTATGTCACTGTAAGTGGACACAGAGCATGCTGCCACTTACTTTGCTACATATTACACCTCACAGGGGTTGAGGGCAAACCTCATGATTACTCCTGGCAAACATGCCCTCTTAACAGGGTTTACTGCACAGGGGGAGAGAGGCATGTAGCCCCAAAATTACACAGGGCTGCATAGTATTTATAGTGAGATAAGAAATCTTCTTATCTTCCCTTTCATCTCAGTGACTGGAAATGGCTAATGCCTAGCAGTTACCATTATGTTTACATGTTACATTATCCAGATTTATCATGCATGCATTTCTAGTAACACTGAAGGAAAATATCTTACCGTACATGTATTTTATACCACCCTGAAAATAAACTGCTGTAATAGAATAAGGTTAGAGCACAGTGTTTCCAGTATTTGTGGAAAATGTTTACTCAATCAGTAAGATTACAGTTAATGAGGGTTGTGTATCAAAGTTTCCCACCTGCAAAACTTGGGCAAAATGTGGTGCAAATATAGCACCAGATTTATCAAGGAAAAAGATACAATTCAATGTAATGGATATTCTTTTTTTACTTGTTTTTAAATGCAGAAGATGTTGACACACAACACCCACTGTGTTTATTGTGTTGTTCTGCATCTAATGCTTCCAGCTGCAAAACTAGGGAAAACTGCAGAAAAAAATTATAATGCACAAAATGCATCAAAGCAAAAAAATATTGCTTACTTTGGGACATTTTAATTTGATAAAGGGTTCAGTTTTGCCGTGGTTTGCTGCCAGGAGACTTTAATTTATATGCCTGCTGATCTCTTTACCCCATAACATGGGACAAGATGCTGTAAGCTTTACTGCACTTTGAAACCTTAGTACCCTTTAGTCCTGGCACAAGAAGTGTAGTTATGCAACTCGGAGGTTGGCAGCAAGTATGTTGTTTAGCCGGGTAGGAGGTGGGAAGTTGTTTGACATTGTGGGAAGGAGGGAAGATGGGAGTTGTTTGGCTTGATGGGAGAGAGGGAGGGAGGTAAGGAGGGAGTTGTTTGGCCCAGATGGAAAGAGAAAATTGTTTGAGGGTGTAAGAGAGAAAGGTGGGAAGTGAGAGAGAGGAAAGCAAGAGAGAGGAGACAGAGAGAGAAAGGTGAGGGGAGAGAAAGAAAGAGGGGAGAGAGAAGAGGTGGGGAGAGAAAGGTGAGGGAGGAAGGAGGAGGGAGAAGGAAGTAGGGGGAGGTGGATGTGAAGGGAGCAAAGAGAGAGAGAGGTGATGGAGAGAGGTGGAAGAGAGGGGTAAGGGGGGGGGAGGTTTGAGGGTTTAAAGAGAGAGAGAGAGAGGTGAGGGAGGGAGGGAAAGAGAGAGGGAGGTTGTTAAGAGACAGAGGAATAGGGAAAGAGAGAGGAAGAAAGAGAGGAGAGAGACAGAGAGAAGGGGGGGGGGGGAGAGGCAGTTATAGTGACTATGTGAGTCAGTTAGCCTGTAGGCTATTTTCTTTTTTTCCTTCCACCCATATGAAGATGCGGCTCATGGTTTGCAGTCGGATTTAAGAATTGGACCCCAACCTATTCTGAGTTCGACTGGGCTGCTTTAGACAGTTCATATATTATTACAGGAGAAATTGCTTTTATGATGCCCTCACAACACTGTTCAACACTTTTGTTTAATTATGTTTTGATTAAAATGTTAATCCTTTGTGAGATTATGTTTGCTTAATGTGTTTTTTTATGTTAAGAACTGCTAATTTATTGAATGCTTACTTAATTTCTCTGGTGCACCATGTAAAAAGTAGGGAGGAAACTACTTACCTTTACATCACATTTTTTTCAATCCCATTTTGGTCTGCTCAATAGATCATCAATGCATCTTAAATTATGGAGAAATATTGAAGCAAATTAATGGAAGACCAAAACTTAACTCAAGGATCAAGGCACCAGACAGGACAAAGCAGTTCCATAAAGAATTTTTATTCTAGCCGGACTCGGCAAGTACAACACAAAACATAGATCGGAGCTATACTCACAAAAACAGGAACACACAGGGGAAATCTAGCTGGATAGGTGCTGAGTGCCACATTGAAGGCTTACCCATGGTTTGCTTCCTTACTTCATAGGTGTAGATCTCTCTGGTCCAATTCGCGGCCAAGCACTTTCAAAATAAAAGTCATGCTCTCCGCTTGTCCGGCAATACACATTCCTGTATCACAAAGGACTTTCACATTTCCAGCATGGCTAGGCTCCCAGCCTCATTTTCAGGTGTCTGCAGCAACGCCTCAGAGCATACGCTTAGTTCACCTCCACATAAGGATCAGAATGAGCTCTGGAAGTGAGATCGTCAACTCTCGGTCTCCATCTGAAACTATGGAGGAGGGCTGCCAACCAATCAGAGCATGGATGCTACATGCGAGCCAATCAAAGTACAGATGTAATGTGGGCCAATCACAGAGAGCAATACATAGGCCAATTAGGGTCACGGAAAATTCAAACTAACAACTGGGAGCAAAGTGAGTTGGGGCTTAGGTCCAGACCTCAGGTTCCAGTTTCAACCGGATTCCTCCTGCAGAGATGGATGACTCAGAGTCTGGGCTGAACAATGGCCCTGCTCTCAGAGTCACAGATCCCCAGGTCTGAATACACACCCCTCACCCTTCAGTCCCAGCAATATCCATTTCTTCAGACATGCTGGCTGCACACAGGATTTCTCAGCCCCGCATGTCCAGAGATTTGGGCTATTTTTAAAAACATATTTTTACACTCAGTACATTTTCGCAACAGGAATAAACAAATCACAGTACAGGTTATGCAAGGGGCTACTCTGTACATTAAAACTATGTGGCTCCAGGTACTGGTGGCCATAAGAGCCCCAGTGAAGGATGGACAGGCGACAGGGAGCTGGCTTAACCTTTGTTTTACTGGTCCCTGGGCCCCTTTACGTCATAATCACTGTGAGCGTCTTCCTTTTACAAGGAAAGGGCCAGAAGGAGTAACTTTTGCAGCAAGTGAACCCAGTTGAAATTCCAGTGTCAACACTCCTTGTGACCTTAAACAAGTCACTATCTCACTGTGCCTCAGGCACCAAATTAGATTGTAAACTCATTGTGTACACTGTCAGAGCTATGTAAGAAGGAAATATTGTATTATATGTGTCATATCACATACCCATTATAGGACACATGCAGAATTGCAATCAACTGATTTCTATGGCACAGGTTGCTCTTTATTTTGTGTAGCTCTTTGCTCCCAAAAGTATCCAAAGTGCTTGATAATTACAATATAGAGTGCCCATATTAATTAGGCACTCATTGTCACTTCATCAGGTGGCATCTGTTGTGACATGCAGTGCTAGCAGTATGGGCTCCAGTCATCTGCCTACATTGAAGTTTTAATGAAGCAGGCAGCAATCACAAGAGCTGGCTACTGATTCTGTGTGCTAAACTACAGAGTGGACTAACTGCTCAATCCCACGTGCCAAATTGAAATCATATTAATTTAACTCTGGTGCAGAGGGACAAAATAAATGTATAAACAGATAAGTGAGATAAGATTCTCAGTGGAGGTTCCCTATAACTTGCACTCTAAGTACATAAATTGTGTAGGAGATATAGAAATCTCTGAGAATATAAATATTCCCATACAGAGAATCTATTATAGTATAATTGATCTCTTATGTACTGTACCACTAATGAAAACTAAAAATAATAAAGTTTTATTACACATAAATGTCGACGCTTAAATGATAAATTATTTACAATGTTTAAAAATCCCCAAGTGGAGAGGCTGTATAGGGGATATGTAAGCCCAACTGGGATACAGGTCAGAATAGTCCTTGATTGAACCCACCCGGGAACAAAATCCTTATCTTAATATGTCTCTTCAGAGATAGGTTGTATCCATGGGGTAATTTTCATAATTGTTAAAATAGCGTGTCACATATGATAGACTCGCAATATCTTATATGCAGTGGATTAGGTAGTAATATATATAAATCTACACAGTAACCTGCCTCCAATGTTGGTCAATCTGATGAGTAATACAGGAATCAGTATAGAAGCAGCAAATTTATTTATAACGTTAGCTGTTATATATCCGCTCTACAGACATACAATATGTATCACCTTAGCCTAGAAACACACCACTGGCAGATGTTTACGCAACCAGAGTGATGTTGTTACAAGCTGCCACATATACAGTACATCCACGGAGACCAGTGTCTCTATACAGCACATAAGAGGTTAAATTAGTACAATATATATACACCGGGACCGGGGCAGCAACGTGAGTACAGCTACTCTCTGCCACGAAGACCCACTGGGATTGTGAGACCCGCCCAAGGGGGGACCGCCGGGTGCAATCATTACACACAGGTCAGGTTAGAGGTTTCTCTCCCTATAGTGGTTTTGTTTACGGTGTTATGAGATTTTGCTGCTATTTCATTACTGACTTTATTGTTCTACTGGGGATAGAAAAAACCCTGCCCATTGATATATTGGATACTCTGGACCCACTAACTTATAATTGAAGAGAATGCATAGTCTTTCACAGTTGATGTTTTAGAGCACCCAATTAGGGATTTTTTTCCCTTACTAGTTGCTATATATAGATGTAATATGGGCCGTTCTTCCCACTTGGGGCCAAAGTTAGCACATTAATACAGACACAGTGCCAGTAGCTAATTAACCCAGCAGCAAGTAGGCTTATAATACCTGCATCTCAGAAATCGGTGTCAGTGGTTAAGTGCACATACAGTAAGATGTATTGAATACATATGGCCTCTCTTATTGCTCATTCAACTAACACTCTATGTATTAGATGTATGTTGTACCAACTGCAGCTGTAACGTCACGTACTGCAGTTCAAGTACACAGCAGCATCAAACACATCTAGGTCAGAAACAGCAGCAAATTATAGCAATGTTGTAATCATTTGCAATGTAACTAGGTGTGCAGAATTCCCGTGTCTCAGAGATCAATGCCTATAATATGATACACATGGAGTACATTGTATTCATGTAACGTAATACTGACACTGTCCATACCTTTTGTTGCCAATTCGACTTACACACAATGTGTTTGGTTATGATATTCTGACTGTAGCTGTAGCGTCACATTCCGCAGCCTAAATATACGGTAGAGCCAGACATAACCAAGTCAGAAGTACCAACAGGTAATAGTAGTGCTATAATCATGCATCATGTGTCCAAGTACGCCGTGGCACTAAACATTGCTAGATCAAATAAGTCAACCTATGTAACATTAGTAACAGTACTAGGATCGGGCACTGAGTATCTCCATACGATCTGATCCTGGTAATTAGCGAGCTCCCTCTACCTCTCACAAGTGTGGCGCTACCGTCGTGGCGTCCATTAAAATTCCCCCGTGAAGTTTATACATCTAATACATTTTTAATTACAAGCTTGAAGCAGGTGTCTCTGGTGCTGAACTGTGTTCATTTCAGCTTCAGTTACCATCTTCGCCCAGAGATACTTACCCCTGTAGGGGGTGCCGATATATTTGTGCAGTTTAAAGGTCCTGATCACGCTGGCCAATAGAAAGCTGCAACGAATTACATCATGGTTTCCTATTGGCTCGCGTGACGCGGAACATTTAAAGCCCCCATTATGTTAGGCACACAGTTCCCTGGCTGCAAAGATATCAGCATCACTACCGAGGTACTGTAAGTGTCTGGGAACAGGGGGTCGCCGGAGCTGAAATTAACACAGTTCAGCTCCGGAGACTCCCTGCTTCAATCCTGTAGTCAAAAAAATATAATAATAATTCAACGCAATGCAGCCTGTTCTGCAGCTTTAAATAAGTGTACCAGATTCAGTGCAAATTTATTTCTCTATGTTATGGGATCAATTGCAACATCTTGACACATACTGTATCACTCTTTGACTTGTTAGCCTAAATAAAATATGTTGTTGTTTAAGGAATTTATTCAATACTGTATTTGATATATATATATATCTATATATATATATATATATATATATAGATATATATATATATATATAGATATATATATATATATATCTATATATATATATATATATATATATATATATATATACATACACACCTTTCACCATTATCCCCAGCATACCATTGCTTCCACTGCAGCAAGGGATTCTGGGAAATGACATGCAAATGAGCACACAATGTGTCACCTTTTGTCTGATAAACCATTGTTACATGGAGCTCATATAAGCTAATGCTCGCTGTTAACACAGCTTTAAAGCACAGCATGGGAATCAGATGCAAAGCCAGAGAAACCATTCACAGACATGTTTCAACCTTAATGGGTATCATCAGTGTGACGTTGGTTGTACTGCTGACTTTGCATTTTCAAGACTGTAGGGTTTACCATCACATTTTAAGTTATGGTGGGCGAAAAAGGCAACAAGGAACCTCCATCGTATTGCATATAGCAAATAAAAAGATCACTTGTGAGCACATTCACGTGTCTTAGGCAGGTCTGCAACCCTGCCTTACACCATTATCCCCAGCATACAGTGCTTCCACTGCAGCAAGGGATTCTGGGAAATGACATCCAAATAAGCATACAATGTGTCACCTTTTGTCTGGTATATATATATATATATACACACACACACATACACTTAGTTAAGTTATGGTGGGTAAAAAAAATTACAAAAAACCTCCACAGCAAGGCATATAGCAAATGGAAATATTACTGTATGCTCATTTGCATGTTTTAGACAGGTCTGCAACTCCGCCTTTCACCATTATCACCCAGCACACAGCACTTCCACTGCAGCAAGGGATTCTGGGAAATGACATGCAAATAAGCACACAGTGCCACCTTTTGCTTCAAAATCATAAACATGGTTCCCTATAGACTTAAGCTTGCTGCATGATCACAGCATTGAGCACAGCCAGGGTTAAGATGCATAGCCAGCAAACCCACCCACAGACCGACTGTTTCGACCTTAATGGGTCTCCTCAGTGTGGGGTTGGTTATACTGGCTATGCTTTTGCATGTGAGCATAGAGTAGTAGTTCCATTTGCTATATATATGTAACGGGTTTTCCCTCCCCCAATCGCAGATAGGGTCCCCTAGGGAAATACTACTCTGGTTACACATGGCTATAGTGTGGTGCACCTGCTGGCTTACAGGACTCCTGAGTCTCCCGCTTGATGGTATTAAGGGGAATGGCATCAGGACTAGCTTATGAGGTAATGCTGAGTTATACTCACTCATGGTACAGCGCCTCCATCTCTTCCAGACCCCCAGCGTAGTAGGGAGGAGTCTCTGAAAGAGAACCTCTATGTGCACCTTCTTCCCAAGTGACTCCACACACAGGACAGAAGCGTTCTTACTCTTTGGCATCCTTTATTAACAGCAGACATGGGCAGCCACCCATCATAGTGGCTGGTCGTCTAGCCACTCATTCTCAGGTTGCCAACCCAAAGGTGGTCCCTGGCCTTATACTCCCAGTCAAGGGCACTGAAAGCAGGTCTAGCTCTTCCCTTACTCCCTAATGAAGTAAGAGGTATAGTCTTCCACACCACTCCCTAAAGGGAGGGCCACAAACCCTGCCAGAGCCCTGACAGGTTGCTGGATAGACTCACCTCACTCAGATGGTGAGGCACACCCACTAAATTCAGGAAGTGCTGCATATTATATAGCTTCAGTAGGCACCACCCCTGTGTCACTGTTAGTGGACACAGAGCCTGATGTCACTTCCTTCACTAAATAATACACAGCATATGAAGTGAGGGCAAACCCCATGATTACTCCTGGCAAACCTGTCCTTTAACAGGGATTGTTGCACAGGAGGAGAAAGACATGTAACCCCAAATTTACACAGGGCTATATATATATATATATATATATATTGTGGCAAGATTACCGTGGTTAGTGAGGAGGCAACACAGTTCTTCTAGTGAAATAATCTTCTGATGGTTTTATTTGTCCATAAACATAACAAAACAATGGGTGCTCCTTACCTTTAAGTAAAACAAAAACATAAACAAAAGCCTATCCCCATTAGGGAAGCTAACTAAACTAGGTTAAGCCTATCTACCCGGTTGGTTAGCTAAGCTAGACCAGACCAACAATATTTGGTAATATCACTTGGCTCTTTAACTGGGAGCTTTATTCAATTCGGGAGAGCATAAGTCTGAGCAGCCTTGGTCTGTGTCCGCTCTCCTCTGTCCTCTCTCAGTGTCTGAGAGAGACTGCTGCCCTAGAGGCATTTCCTCTTCTCCTTTTTAAAGCAGGTGCGCTCACTTAATTAGGATCACCTGTGGCCTGTCTAACAAGTTTAACTCATCACATACTGGAAAGCAGGCATAATGCAGCTTCCTGCTAACATATACAGAGTCTATGACTCTGTCCCAATATATATATATATATATATATATATATATATATATATATATATATATATAAAATAACACGTGGGGATTTAACCCCCATAAGATACCAACGGCCAGTGAGTATCACAGGATCAAGAGGGTCCCCAGAGCTGAAATGAATGCGGTTCTGCTCTGGAGAGTCCCTGCTTCTTTAAATAGTAATAGGTTTCTGAGGATGAGTCTAAATTTCCACAGAATAGTAAAAAGTTGAATGTCTTATCACAGTTTCTTATCTCAAGTAAAATGTACTTCCTCGTGCAAAATATTTTAAATGACAGAGGATAATGCTCACAGTCAGTCTTACCAGCAGATCATCCTAAGGTGTTGATCATGAAATTTGACCTGTCTCTCCTTTTTATAGTATTGTGTGCTCATAGCACATCTAGTGATAATCTTACGTGCTGGACTGCTAGTGAGGTTTTGCATTTGATCCTAAACCAAAATGTTTCATTTGGGGTAATGTTCTTTTTTTAATTCGTATTAGTACAAGCAAATTATTTTCCATTCTTAATTTTTATACTAATTTGAAGAACCTAAAACTGCAGTGCCATAGAACTGGATAATCTTTTACTTAGATACTGTGATGTGTATTTGTCAGTAATGATTACAGAACTAAATGAATTGTTTTGTTTCTCTTCCAGAACATATTTGTTGCAACTCCAGTGGAAAAACATGTAAGTAAAAAAAAAAAGATCCATAAAAATGTTATACTTGCTAAGTGTAATATAAATGTTTAAGTAATAATCCCCGAAGAACAGGGCCTTACTGGCCAATAATGACCTGGCTGGAAAAGTTGAAGGCCTGAGACGAAGCCGAGGGACTTTAACCCAGTCAGGGCATTATTGGCCAGAAATGCCCTGTTCTGAGGGCATAATTACTATTATAGGCTAAATGTAGGCTAATTTTTCATAAAAAGGATACACTTTTGTAGTCATATTGATTTTTATCAGCATGATCGTCTACATTCTTATGCTTTAACTGCAAGTTTATTAAAAGGAAATTTTACATACACACATCCCCCTCTATATGCACACACATAAACAGACACACACACTGCAGCCCCCTCTATACACACAAACACACTCTGCAACCCCCTCTATATACACAAACACACTCTGCTGTCCCCCTACACACTCTGCAGCCCCCTCCTCTACACCCACAAAACACACTGCAGCCCCCCTCCTCTACACCCATAAAACACACTGCAGCCCTCCTCTAACCTCTACACTCACAAAACACACACACACACACACACACACACACACACACACACAAACACAGCAGACACAACAGACACACACCAACAAAACAGACTCTGCTGCCCCCTCTACACCCACAAAACACACCAACAGAAGACACACACACACCCCAATAAAACACTCTGCTGGCCCTCTCTAGACACAAAACAGACACACAAACCTTTCCCCTCACTCTCCTATGCGGTTCTTCCTGCAGGCAGGGTGGGGGAGGAGTTAGTGCCTTGCTGCTGCCTCCTGTCCAATCACCTCCCCTGTCTAAGAGCTAATCTCACTCTTTGTGAATGAAAACTGAAAGCTGATTGGCTGAAAAACTTGGCAGAGTGCCAAAAATTCCAGGCCATTACTCATTTGATAATGCCCAGAATTTTAACCAATCAGAGAGCAGGGATTTCAATAATGCCTGGAATTTACCAGCTTTAGCCTATAATTTAAAATAACAAATCATTGAACAACACTTTTTTTCAGTCGGATGTACCATTGATATAGGCAAAGAGAAAGAGATATGGTCAACTTTAATTATGTCACTGGCACTTCGGGGGAAATTCTGTCTGAGAAATTTTTTCATGATTAACTCTATTTATCATATACATAGTGTAGAAGTGTTATTTACAGTATGTGTTATATGCATGATGTGGCATCGCTAGGAACAGTGAGGCTGGATACATCTGTATTTCAATTAAATAATATCTAAATATATGTATATTTGTAATTATTTCTTTTCCGCCCCCTCCTTAATATATAATAACATAGATTTCTATGACTATTTATTATGATGTCAATGTCAGTAGATGTACACAATATAGCAACTGTTATAACTTCACTGTCAACAGTAAGATTATATTGACTTTTCTTTTTGCTTTAGATAGAGAAATGTACAAAGGAATTCCAGAATGGTCTAGAAAATCTGCAAAGGAAATCGCCCAGCCTTACAAAGTTAACTGCTAGCTTTGGTAGTTTTGTGACTCTTCTAAAGAACAATGGGGTAAGTTTAGGGTGACCAAATGTCCCGGTTTAGCCGGGACAGTCCCAGTTTTTTAATGTCTGTCCCGACTGCCGCACATTCTTTAAAATGTCCTGTTTTTTTGTGGCTGGCCCGGTTTTGACCATCAGAGAGGGGGGGGGGGGGCAGCAGAGAGCAAGAATGCAGGGAGGAGAGCAGAGGCGGGGTCTGAGTGGCAGAGGGTGGGGTGGGGTTAGTGTCAGCGGAGCCCCAGCAGTGAGAACTTCCGGTGTCAGGGCTCAAGATGGCTTCCCCCCCCCATGTTCCACAGTGACAGGTAGGGACACACACACACACTCACTATAGGGAGACAGACACACAGCATGGGGAGAGAGACACACACAGCATGGGGAAAGAGAGACACACAGCATGGAGAGAGAGAGAGAGAGACACACACACACACAGCATGGGGAGAGAGAGAGAGACACACACACAGCATGGGGGAGAGGGAGAAAGAGAGAGAGAGCGAGAGAAAGCAGGGGGAGAGAGAGATACTGCATGGGGAGAGAGAGTCACAGAGAATGAGAGAGACACAGTATGGGGAGAGATTGACACACAGAGAATGTGGGAGAGAGAAACACACACAGAGAATGGGGGAGAGACAGGGAATGGAGGGGAGAGAGAGACACAGAGAATGGGGGAGAGAGATACATACATAGAATGGGGGGAGAGAGACACAGTTATTGAGGGAGAGAGACACACACATACACAGAGAGAATGGGGGAGAGAGAGAGATAGGGAATGGAGGGGAGAGAGACAGAGAATGGGGGCGAGAGACACAGAGAATGGGGGTGAGAGAGACACACAGAGAATGGGGGAGAGAGACACAGAGAATGGGGGTGAGAGAGACACACAGAGAATGGGGGAGAGAGAGACAAACAGAGAATGGGGGAGAGAGAGAGAGACAGGAAATGGAGGGGAGAGAGACAGAGAATAGGTGCGAGAGAGAGACACAGAGAATGGGGAGAGAGACACAGAGAATAGGGGAGAGAGAGACACACAGAATTGGGGGGAGAGAGAGAGAGAGTGGGGAGAGAGACAGAATGGGAAGGGTGGAACAAAAATGGAGAGATGGGAGGGGGAACGGAGATGGGAGGGGGAACGAGAATGGAGGGATGGGAGGGGGCAGAGAATAGGCTGTGAGTGAGTGGGGCAGAGAGACTTAAAGGAGACATAAAGCCCAATTGATGATGTCATTTGTTTTATAAATATTTTTTTGGAATGTGTCCCGGTTTTTACTTTTGTAAATCTGGTCGCCCTAGGAAAGTTAATGTTCATATACGCAACTCTCTGTGTCTTTTTTTGACAGTCCTCCTAAGGCTACGCTTATAGTAAGTGTGGCGCGATGACGCGACAGCTTGGTCGCGATCGCTGGAAGTTATCTCAATTTTATTTTTCTAGCGATTGTAGTCTGACGTCACCATCGCCGGCACTATAAGCCTAGCCTTATATACCATTTACTGTCAATAGTACAGTATTTGCTCATAGAGTTGGAAGACAAAGCACAAGTCTTGTACAAAACCAGTGTCAGACCTATGTGCACCTTCCCAGCAGAGCAGAATTATCTGTGAATATGACATTAATTCCTCTTTTATAAGTGCAGATTATGGTGACATTATAAAGTGGCAAATGTGCAGATCCTTTTTCACACCCCCAGGTATTAACACAGAATTACATGCTTATTAAAGTTAAAGGAAGATGTATCCAAAAGTTCAAAACGTTTAGACAAATACAGTACCTATGTACTGGGCCTTTTGATCCTACTGTAGGATGTACTGTATGCCTATGTGTATATCCTATAAGCATGTGAAATGGCAACAGAATGGAGAAGTTGTAAACACAATTCAAGTCAAAGTACCAAATAAAAGAAAAGTTTGCACCATATTTGTGTGCTGTTGTGTTGAATATAAGAAGCAGTGTTTTGAATCTGGTGCAGGTTTTTAGGAGATATGCGCTCCACCAAATGTGCCACATGTCTTGCTGCTAATACTGTACAATAGAAAAAAAATGATAGGCAATAACATAGATTTTAATACATTCAATTGTAATCTGTGTCAACTTCTCTGTACTTCCTCTGACTGGCAATCATCAGATCTTAAAATGGTGCACACAGGGTAAAATGATATTCTTGATTCGATAACATAAGGTGAAAGCCCTGGTTATATGTATGTGTGTGTATGTAACGGTTAGGTAAAAACCATATTTCAATTGTCTGTCTCCAAGTCATCCCCTACTGTGTCTCTTAATTTCATTCAACTTGTAACACCTAGGCAGAGGCAGGACAACATCCTGTTTAGAAGTACCATTTGTTTTAATATGCCCCACATGTGCTAATTGAGCTGGCTGGGCTGAACTTGAGTCAGTCAGATAACTACAGACCTAGCAGCTTTTTGCTGTGTAGCAGCCCATATTTAAAGTAGCCCGTTTTAAGTAGCATGCAGTGTGGGTTTAAAAGGGAGTTGAAAAGGAGTGTACAAGTGGACAATATAACACCTACTGGTCCTGATTCCTGAATTTGAACTACTGTACGCTGGAAAGGAGGATATTATCTATCCCAGACTGCACATCTCAGAATTAAACTACTGCTGGGATGCTGCCTTTACTATTTGCTGTGACCTCACTTCTCAATGTACAGTACACACTTCTTTCTACCAGCCTCATTATGTCTAACTCTATTCATACTGTATTTCTCCATCTCTCCTTCCTTTACCACTTCTCAGTTCACATGAACTCATTTTTTACCTGTCACTAAACAGCTATACTCCCTGCAACAAAACACACCCCTACAATCATCCTCAGACTTTCTTTCCATGCTTTTCTTCCTTGCTTCTGGGGATGTATCTCCCAATCCTGGTCCCTGTCTTATTTCTACATGCTCTCGTCCTCACCTCCCACATGCAATTTCCACCTCTTCTTTAGTCAACCCCTCTAACCCCATACCCTCTCACCCTCCCTCCTCTCTCTCTTTCTCATGTGCCCTTTGGAATGCTCGCTCCCTTTCTAACAAGTTCCTCTCTGAGCATGACTTCGTTTTCTCTCATTCTCTTCTCCTATTTGCTATAACTGAGACTTGGCTCACTCAGTCTGACTCTGCTCTGGAAGCTGCCCTCTCTTATGGTGGCCTTTCTTTCTCCCACACTCTGCACACTAATGGCAGGGGTGGAGGCGCGGGGCTCCTGCTCTCCTCTATCTGCCGTTACCGAACCCTTCCTATTCCTCCCTCTCTTGCTTTTCCCTCCATTGAGGCTCACACTGTCCAGGTTTTCTCTCCTCTCCCTGCCCACGTGGTGGTCTATCGCCCACCTACCTCTACTAATCCCCTTTCTACCTTTCTCTCTCACTTTGAATCCTGGCTCTCTTTCTTTCTCTCCTCAGACTCCCCTGTTCTTCTTCTTGGGGACTTCATCTGTCACATTGATGACCCCTCTCTGCCTTAGGCTTCCCGCTTTCTCTCTCTAGCCTCTTCTTTTGGCCTTCAACAGTGGACTGCAGCCAGCACCCACAAAGATTGTCCCTACCTAGACCTGGTTTTCATTCAAATCTTTTCTCTCTCTGATTTCTCCATATCCCCCTTTACCCTCTCTGACCATCATCTCATCTCATTTTCTCTCTCTCACTTCTCCCCTTCTCTACCTTGTTTCTGCAGAGACATGCGCTCTATTAACCTACCAGATTTTGATTCCACTTTACGCTCCTCCCTCTCCTCTCTCAGCCCTGCTCCAGACCCTGACAACCTGGTCAGGAACTATAACTTTGCCCTGTCCTCCTCTTTTGATATACATACCCCATTTTCTCTCTGCCGTTCTCGCACTTCTAACCCCAGACCTTGGCTAAATTTATACACGCACATGCTGCGTTCCTGCACTCGTTCATCTGATTGCCTCTGGAGGAAATCTGACAATCTCGTAGAATTTCTTCACTACAACTTTATCCTATCCTGTTTCAAATCTGCACTCTCTCAGGCTAAACAAACCTACTTTTATTCACTAATCAACACACACAACGACTCTTCTCTGTCTTTGACTCCCTACTCAGACCACCCTCAGCTGCCTCTTCTTCTTCCTCCTCCATCTCACCTCAGGACTTTGCTGACTATTTCAAGGAAAAGGTGGAATCCATATGTCAGGACATCCCCTCTGTTGCCTCCTTCCATCCAAGGCACTTTCGGGTTTACTCAATCTAATTTATTACAGCCAATACACAACATTTCGGCCTATAGGTCTTACTCAAGTCTTGAAAAAGACCTATGGGTTGAAACGTTATGAATTGCAGTAATAAATTAGATTAAGGAAACCCGAAAGTGCCTTGTGTTGCTTCTCCCTAATATATGCATTGGATTAACTGCAGGCTATCCTTCAAACACAGGAGCACCTGTAACTGTATTGCTGTTATTTTTCTACTTATAGTGTGCAGCATCTGTCTTTACTTTTGCATCCTCCTTCTATCCCACACCTCTTCCTAACTCTCCTCCTACCTTCCTTGACTCTTTTCCACTGTCACAGAGGATGATGTGTCACTGCTGATCTCCCCTTTTCCCTCTACCACTTGCCCTCTTGACCCTATTCCCTCCCATCTCCTAAAACCTATTGCTCCTACTATAATCCCTATGCTCACACACATTTTTAACTCCTCCCTCTACTCTGGCACCTTTCCCTCCTCCTTCAAACATGCAACAGTCGTACAATTACTCAAAAACAGCAAGCTTGACCGTACCTGTCTTTCTAACTACCGTCCTCTCTCACTACTGCCTTTTGCCTCGAAACTCTTTGCACGTCTTGTATTCTCTCGCTTGCTCCATTTTCTCAACACCTATTCTCTCCTAGGCCCTCTACAATCTGGCTTCCACACTGCTCACTCCACTGAAACAGCCCTCACTAAAATAACTAATCCCCTCCATGCTGCCAAAGACAGGGGTCATTACACTCTGCTCATATTACTCGACCTCTCTGCAGCATTTGATACTGTGGACCACCCTCTTCTCCTTCACATTGTCCATATTCTTGGTATTCGTAACTAAGCTCTATCCTGGATCTCCTGTTACCTCTCCCATCATACTTTCAGTGTCTATTTTGCTAATATCTCCTTCTCTATCGATCTCTCCATGGGGGTACCCCAAGGCTCTGTCCTGAGACCTCTACTCTTTTCTCTCTACACACTATCTAGGTGACCTAATCATCCACCACACATCCCCCCACACACATCCACAACACATCCCCCCACACACATCCACCACATTCCCCCCACACAAATCCACCACACATCCCCCCACACACACCACATCCCCCCCCACACACACCACATCCCCCCACACACACACCACATCCCCCCCCACACACACACAACATCCCCCCACACCACATCCCCCCACACCACATCCCCCCACACCACATCCCCCCACACCACATCCCCCCATACATATATATATCAAGTGCAAAGATGTAATGTAACATGTTATATTACACAACTTACAAACTAAACGCTGCAAGGGGAAAAAAAGTATATTCAGTGATGTGAAAAGAATAATGTTGTAGTGATGTTTACAGAATAAATTCTTTGTTTCCAAACAGTGCTTGCAAAGCATTTGTTTATATTATCAATCCTCCTCTTATTAAGTTAGAAATCTCCAAATTCTGATTATTTTACTGGCAGCAGTTGAATTAGCAGACACTGTGGGTGCCTAGCTAGTTTTATCTATTGGCACAAGATCTACAGAGTATGCTCAAAATGCAACTCCTACCGTAGGTGAAGAATTATTTCGGCTGAGAACTTGATAAAAGCCAATTTACAGTTCTAATCATGCTGCACGAAAATGACCAGTGCAAAATATGTTCTTATACAACAACATGGCTGCATGTTTTGGAGGATGGAATGTGGTCCAGACCAGCCAAGTGCTGTGAAATTGCTAAAGGAACATTTTCACTGAGCCATCAAATGATTGATGTTTAGTTAGTATTATAATTTACATCCTTTATGATGTATGTACTGTATAGTGACATACATAAAATGGCTGTTTACAGTATAAGATAAGATCGAACAGTTTAGTTAAAGCAGCAGTTAAGAAAGTCTATTCTACTGTTTCTTAAAAATGAAGATTCTGCTGAGTATATACCGTACAGTACATGTATACATTCAGCCTTTTAAAGTTATTTTGTATAGAAAATAGTTATTTTAGAACATAGTCCCCTATACTTGTTTTAAGTGTATTCTTCCTGTTGCCACTCTGGGTCCAAGGCAAAAACATATATAGGGCATCCTTTAGCGATAATCAATTTTATGCTATAGATAATTAGTAATGGAGGCACCGACGTGGATTTTCCCATGTTAAATGTTTGCTTAATGTGCAAATGCTATTTCAGATCTCTTTATGCAATCAATGCATTTGTTTTTATATGCACAGTTCAGTAAGGCACTTGTAGTTTTATTAGGACATAGCCTTAAACTACTTTCATTATGTAATGCTTCTCATTCTGTTTCTTTCAGACCAAATGTAAAACTGAATACAAGGAAGTAAATCGTTTTTTTGAAGCACTGAGAATTTTTATGACGAGGATTAATAAGCGATGTAGTTGGACTTGACAAATTTCTACAAACATCACAACTGTGATCTTCTTCAAACCTAATAATGTTATTTTCACATAATTTATTTGAATTATTTTAAGGGTGTAATTACAAATGGTAATACCAACTGCGCTGCCTCTTCTACATACTGTAAATGGTCATATAAATAAGGTTATATTTGGCGACATAAACAACAGCAGCAGCAGCAGTTGCACCTTTGGTATTTACGGTACTGATGGTTCAAAGGCAACAACCCCAAAATATTATTCTGAATGTAGTCCTAGTCCTGTATAGCAGGGGTGCACAAACTTGGGGCGCAAGATTTTTCATGGGGGGTGCTGCGATTGCAGAGTCCCCACGCTCTTCCCCCAAGGCATTTAAATGTATGCCGGGGATCGCGTGAGGCCTCTGCAATGTCCCTCTGCAATGTAAAAGCTTCTATTAGTAGTAGGCAGACTAGTCAACTTTCACTGATTTAATGTGAGCCTCACTGATTTGGAGACAGTCTTAGTGATTTATGGAATCAGCAATGATAAAAAAAAAGTATCCATTTCTAATTAAAATACATTTTTTTTTGTCTGAAGCTGCCAAATTTGACTGATTTTGGTGCTTAGAGGTATGCATCTCTGAGTGTAGTCACAGGCAGGCTAAATATATTTTGTTTACGGCAAACACTATAAATAGGACATTAACTTGATGTGGCTTGTGCAGTTTAGAGAGAGTGTTAACAGATGCACACGGACAGTATTATTTATTTATTTATAAAATATTTTACCACGAAGTAATACATTGAGAGTTACCTCTCGTTTTCAAGTATGTCCTGGGCACAGAGTTAAGACAAATAATACATGGTTACAAATACAGTTACAAAAATGAGCAGGGTATATATTATATACAAGACATTGCGTGCACAGTTAAAGATAATATATATTATGGGCGTATGAAACAGTTACAGACCAGTTACAGTAGAAAGTGATCATTGAATATATAAAACTATGTCTACTTATGTTGACAAAAGAGGAGGGTTGGAAGAAGTGTGGTGGCAGTGGTAAGCAGGGCCGCCAACAGAAATCATGGGGCCCAGGGCAAATTAAAGGAGCAGCCACACCCCCCCAACCCATAGTGCACCTACAATGGAAATATTTTTTTTAGCGCTCATGTTTTACTTAACACCCCAATATATATAAAAATACACCCCCACCCACCAATACATATAAAAATATACCCCCTCCCCAATACATATAAAAAAACACCCCCAAAACAAATAAAAATCAGACTTACCTTGTGGATGGTCTCAAGTCAGGCCTGGTGGCAGCGGGGTGGGCGGTGGCTTAGGGAGTGCCGGTGGCTTCTGCTACTGGGGGGGGGGGGGGGCGGTGGATGCTACTGGGGGGGCGGTGCATGCTACTGGGGGGGCCTGGTGGTAAGAATCGCCATGGCAGGAAAAGTGTGGAATCCTATTAACTGCTACTATGATTAAAACACCAGTGGTTTGTATTTAAACCTTAGCAGCCTTCTAGTACTGAAATAAATGAAACTGAAAGGAAGTTTTTATCAATCACATTATCTCCACCATCCTCAGGTCAGTACAAACAGGTCACCAGGGCAGAGAAGGTTCTCCACAAAGAACTACATTCTTTGCATGTTGTTGGTACTACTCGAAATGGCTTAGAGAGAGTAGCCATTCATACATAGTTAGCAGCAGATGGCATCACACAGCCCAAGTCATCAATGTGACAACCAGAATGATAAAAAATGAAGCAGATCCTTTTTTTTAAGTATCTTATTACTAAAATATAGAAAATATTAATCTAGTGACCACCCTAGTAAGGAATGTCCCATCCTAATGCGTTTCGTACCAGAAAATGGTGCTTGGTCAAAAGATACATCCACATCTGGCAGTAAATCTTGAAAAGAAAAAACTCTACAGGAAACAATTAGAAACAAGTGTGGGGCAAAAAAGGAAACACATATGCAATCGGCAGACAAAAACAGGAATATAAATGATAAATCTTTTTTTACATAAAAAAAGGTATACAAAACAAAACATACATTAGGGAGGGGGGTGGGGAGGGAGGTGAGCAGCTGATGAGGTGGCAGCACAGAGCTGAGGCTCTGTCTTTGAGCAGAGACAAAGCTGAAAAATAAGATGCAGAAATGGCAATGTTACAATTCTGCAATACTGTACTACTTAAGACAGTGAAGATCGCCACATGTGGCTCTAAGGAAGATGATTCTGATTCCTTGTGTGCGCCTATGGAACTAGCAATTAAAGGGGATATAAAATAATGATGCACACAGGACGACTTGCACGACTTATTCAGTCGGATAAAGCAAACAATAAAAGAGGAGATAACAGAGATTCAGTTTGATGTTTTGCAGATAAGACAGGGGTCTCCGAGCTAGTGGAAGAAATGGAAGCTGGACAAACACACAGGGCACTCTTCTCATCAAACTGTGTGTGCGCAACATTTAATGATAACAGAACTCAAGGACCAAGTAGGAGTTCTGGATAAAAGAGGGAGGAGACATAATGTTTGGCTGAAAGGCATCTCGAAAGGAATTCTCCCTCAATATATAAATGTATACTTCCTAAAGCTTTTTGCATTTTTCCTTAAAGCAGAACCAGCAACACTACGAAGATTGATAAGAGCCCGTAGGGCACATAAAACCAAGCTATTGTCCTCTGATCCATAATAAAATATACAGTAGTGGTCAAGCTGCACAACTTTACAGACAAGTTTCAGCTCATGAAGAAAGCAAAATATATGAAGAAGATAATATTTGAATACTCTGAAGTAAAAATGTTTAATGATTTGGCATTCACTACCTTGCAAAGGAGGAGAAACTTAAAGAAGGTCACTCCCCACTTGCAGAGGATGGAGCCCAGTATAGATGGGGGTTCCCATTCTGCCTTTTTGTAAGCATCTGGAAATAATGAATGATGAAGAAAAATTCCTGTCGAAAGTAGACCTACTGGCACTCCAGATCACGCAGATCTGGGAGTCTGCTTTGCTGAGACAACAGCACTAGAACTAGGTGACTGCAGAGAAAAGCAGGAGAATAGAAGCTGCCGCTGATCACAGGGCAGAGGAAAGTTCTGCTTGAAAGAAAGTTTACTCTGTTGTGAAAATTTGAGGCTCCCTAAAGCTGGTTCGATAACATTATTATTTCTCTAGTGTACGCAAACATTGCATATCTAAATGTGAGTTCTGACGACAGTATGTCATGAAAATAACACCTGTGCTTACCCCTCACACTCCCTATTCAATATTTACTTTCTCCTGAATATGATATGATATATATATATATATATTTATATATTCACAGTATATATATGTAACGGTATTTCTGAACCGGCCTGACCCACCCAATCTCACATTGGCCCCTGTGGTCTAACCGGTCCCCATTACAGTGTGATAGTGTCTGGTGGTGCACCTGTTGGCAGCAGGACTCCTGAGCCTCCCGCATGATGGTGTGTGGGGAGAACCCGTCCAGACAGGCCGCTGAGGTAGTGTGCAGAGTCCTACCTAGTTCCAGTGCAGCGCCTCCACCTCATCAGGGTCCCTGCATCCGCATGGGGATGGTCCTGTTGAGGAACTCCTCCGTGGTGCTCCTCTCTGTACATTCACTCCACACATGTACACGAGAGGGTTTGTGATTAAGAGCATCTTTATTGCTTGAGGTGGGCTAGCTGCCCTCCACAATGGGGTGTACTTAGCCCTCCATCTTCCAGCTGCTTCCCTCCGAAAGGTACGCCTTCCCTTAATAGGTGGGTTCCCTATCCCCGCAGGGATCTCGGCCCTGTGCCAGGTCCCTGGTCACAGTTCTCTCAGGCAGCTTGTCTCTGTCTCCTTGTGCTGCCAGACTCACAGCTCTGCATTCAGACTACTGCAACAATGTTGCAGACCTCCATCTGCCTCTTACTGAACACAGCAGCACAGCAACAGGAACTCCTAACTTTGGATCAGTGCTGTGCCTTATGTATACTCTGGAGGCTGACACACCTCTGACATCACTAACCATGGAGTCAGAGCCTGTGACCACTCCCATCCATACATATGGCACCTCACCAGGGTGTGAGGGCAAACCTCCATAATTACTGCTGGCATGCCCACAACTTACCAGGCCTTACTGTCAGCAGGAGAGATGACTGCAGCCATTTTACATGACCGCTACATATATATTGGAAGAAATAAGGAAAGAAGGAAGTAGCGCCTACTGTGATCCTATACTAATGAATGTGATGTGTGTCTGATTACCTAACTGCTGTGTACTAATGCTGACCAAAAAGGATATGGTGTGTGTGCAGACTAATGTCTTGAAACAACATTGTGTCTCAATAAAAAACCACATAAAAAATAAAACACAAAAATATAAAAAAATCAATGTAGGGATGTGTTAGGTTGCCTTCTGTGGTTGCAGTGCGTCTCCGGAGGGAGCGGAGTAAGGTTCCACGGCGGCCCGACAGTATAGGGTGCCGCCATGTTGATTGTGCAACAGTAAGGGCACTGTCAGAACGCCCTTACACCTTACCTTACAGAGAGGTCGTGCATGCGCGGTGCAAGCGCGCGAACGGCTGGCCAATAAGATAGAGGCTCAGCCAGTAACTACAACTCCCAGGAGCCTTAGCGGAGTCACCTGATGCCAGGGAACCAATAGGAGGGAGGCAGGAAAGTGAAGAGTGGGGGAGAGACCACGCTAGCCAGAGGGCACCGGAGGAGCAGGGAAGGAGGTAGTATGAGTGCAGGGGGTCCGTGACCCACTTGCATAGGCTAGATCTTCTCTGAGGGCCCTAAGAGATTCCCTGAGTCACCGTAGGTTGTGTGCTGCAGGGAAGCCCAATAGTGATAGGAACATCACCCCCTACTGAATACAGATAGGGACAAAGAGAGTCGAGTCGCGGTTGCTACTAGTCATCTGGGACCAGGTTGCTGAGCATTGTGACTGCGCTGGATCGACGGATCCTTTGTGAAGTTGTTGCCAGTCACTGCAGTGACCGGAAGGTATTTACAAAAGTGCACCAACACCGGTCAACAGGCGCTGATCCCGCCTTAGGGAACACCCTTTGGGGACACTAAGAGGAGTGGCCAAAGGACTGAGCCTAATATACATTATAGTACATGGACACAGTGTGGGGCACGCGGTGACGGGACAGAGACATTACTCCTTAAGAGTGGCCGAGCCACTAACCATATGAGAATAGTATAATAAGTGTGTGATATGTGTTTCGTTATGATTAAGTAACAAAGGTTATTATTGCGTTCCAGTAAATTCAGTTCAAAGCATATGTGTGTTGCTATGGTTCTTGCCCAGGGGAATCTCACATCACGGGGATCCTGGGTAAGTGGAGGCACTGCCGTTAAGATAAGTGTTACCCCAGGCTCCCAGTTAGCGGAGGCTCAGATCTCCTGGAGCCCACAGGTGTGTGCAGTACCCATAGTCACTCTAGAGCGTGGGAAAGAGGGCTACATCAATATATAAAAAAACAATACAAATGAAAATCCAGTCCAAGTACACTGTCCTTCAGAGTCTTTGCAGCCTGGTTATAGGGATCACAATCCCTCAAGGATATCTAGGAAGAACCAAAAAGAAAACAGGTGCACTCCTAGTGTATTAAAGTTTCACAATTTATGTTTTACTGGAAATATATATAAAAAAAACGCACTCACAAACAAATCTAGAACAACAGCATATACTGTATGAGATAAATCTCAAAACCCAACACTTGTAGCAAGGATCCAGCGGAGCTTCTCTGGTAAACTGAGAGCCTTTCTGGTAAACTTGGAGACTCGTCACTCTCTCCGTGGACCGGACATGATCCCCCTGAGGAAGTCATCCCAGACAAAACGCGCAGGGTGTGTTTGGAGTGGCAAGTGCAGCAACTCTTAATTTTATTGCACATTTACACGGAGACTAGAACGCATAGCCTTTTGACCGGAGGGAAGCCCAAGCAGACGATCCACACCGCGAGGTGTTGCGAGTGAGCTGGAACTGTTGGAGGAGTGCCTGTGAACGGAGAAGCCTGAATAGAAGGGCGCACGGTGCAAAGTCATCACATTCGGTCCGCGGAGAGAGTGACGAGTTACCAAGTTTACCAGAAAGGATCCCAGTTTACCAGAGAAGCACCGCTGGATCCTTGCTACAAGTGTTGGGGTCTGAGATTTATCTCATATATGCTGTTGTTCTAGATTTGTTTGTGAGTGTGTTTTTTATATATTTTTCCAGTCCTACATAAATTGTGAAACTTTAATACACTAGGAGTGCGCCTGGTTTCTTTTTGTTTATATATATATAAAGCATACATTACCAGCAAAGGTAAGGAGACAACAGCACTCAGAAGGTATAAGCAGCTATAAACTGTAATAAAGAAACTTGCACATATATCCAACATTTCGGTCCGCTGAACGGGACCTTCCTAAACCATATATCAAACAAACAGAGATTTTGTATCCGAGATCACAAATCTCGCAAACTGAAAAGAATGCACTATGCAGCAAAAAATATTATATCGCTGTCAGTAATAGAGAAAGTCATTATCTATATTCTAAACAATAAAGATATATATGTGTGTCTATTTCTCAAATAACATAATTGCATATACGTGAAATAAAGTATATATATGTGAAAAACCGTGTGTGTATACCAATTATTGAAATATAAATATATAAAACATTGTGTGATATATATGTTCTATGTTCTATAAATATATAGAGCATTGTGTGTAATATATGTTCTATATATGGTGATGCTAATATATATTAAACTAATAAGAATATATGTGATAAGTGTTTTATATATGTATTTTTATTTTTTATTTTATATATTTTTATTTTTATATATACTTTTTGAAAACAATTTATTTATATGATTAAATCTTAATTTCTATAGTGAAGTGATAAAGTATTGTTATATATTTGTGACCTATCTAATAAACAGACATGTGAGAAGGAGACTCCATGAGACAGTGTCAGGGCGTGCTCACCACAAACGAGACGGGACCGCTGTGCTGAGGTGGGATAGGATATAACGCCACCCACAGCCACGAGGGCATGTCTTGAGAGTACAGTGGTCTGGGAGTCCGGCTCGGGGCAGGAGAGGTACGGATGGCAGAGGGTGCTGTATGCAAAGTCCGGGGTTAGAGATAAGGACGTAATCGTTTACCGTTTGCCAGGATCGGGATTCCAGAGGTTCGGAGAGTCGTGGTGCCGTATGCCGAGTTCGGGATGCCAGAGGTGCAGGTAGACGTAGCGGAAGCCGGTTCGGTACACGAGGAGGACTGCAAAAACAAAACAGGACAAGACAGGACTAGGGAGGCAGAGAGTGATGAGAACAACTGGTTCTATGCTCAGCCAACGAGTCAGTGACACTGTTAGGTATATATAGGAGAGCGGGTCCAATGGCAGCGCAGCAAGGTAGGGGTGTGTGGAAGGGCCAGGCTACGGCAGGGATAGACCATGGACAAATAATGTGAGTGTCATCATGTTTTATAGGCATCTCCATTAACATCCTCATTATGTGGTGGGGTATACACAATTTTTCCAGTCACCAACGGGCATAGGGACGCATGCGCAAGCACATAGTACTCTGGGGGCATTGCTCTTGTGATTCCTGACTGATTTATGACATACTTTGCTCTGCGCATGCGCGGCATGAACGTGGCTTGCATGAGGCGCATCTCGCGAGATTTGGCCCTCCATTGCAGTGCGGTGCGTGTCACCGAGCTTGGTGTTTGGAGGCGGCTCTCCTGCGAGTGCCAACAGGTAATTAGCCATCCCCACATGCCCTCACAGCTATACACTATTTGTTTAAGCAGTTTAAGTAGCTTGAGGCTTTCAATTAGTGAGTTTTGGCGCCAAAATCGGCAGACTGTGCCCCTATATATACCTGCTATATACCATGTTGATACACTTCTTGATAAAGTGCAATTTGTCTGCACGAAACGCGTAGAAGGTTGCAGCCTTCTGTTTTTATGACCACATAATAAAGGAACATTTTTGCCAGACCTGCCATCACCCCCTTTTTTTGCTGTGCGTTGCACCAACCCATATTGCATACGGCAGGGATAGGTCCAGCATGAGTCCCAGGGGAGGAGCCATAAAGCCCAGTAGTCAGACTGCATTGGATTGCAGCAATGGTTTGAGGTGCTGTGCCTTTAAGGGGTTGGTGCGGCTCTGTGTGGCCGCGCCTCTGTGTAGCTGTGCTTGCGGCCGCGTGACCGAGCATAGCCGCCGGAGCGAGAGTAGAAGGGGAGTTTTGGCGTGCGCGTGCCCACGTGGAGTAGTGATCGGCGTTCCTGAGAGAGGCTGCCTGCGTGCCACGGGAGGACCCGTCGGAGCTGCCGGTAAGTGAGGAGCACGCCAAGGGTGGCGTGACTCCCAGACCCTTACAGTACCCCCCCCCCCTTCAGGGGCGGCCTCCGGGCGTCCATGAGATGGCTTGGAGGGATTCTTACGATGGAAAGCCTGGATGAGTCGAGGTGTGTGGAGATCCCGGTGGGGAATCCAGGAACGTTCCTCTAGTCCAAACCCCCTCCAGTGGACCAGGTATTGTACTCCACCTCTGGAAATTCTAGAAACCAGGATCGCCTGAACCTCGTACTCCTGTAGATCTTGGATCAGAAGAGGAAGTGGGGGAGACGTGGTCTTAGAAAAGCGAGGACTCTGGAATGCTGGTTTAAGCAACGATATATGAAAGACTGACGGAAACTTTATCGAGGGTGGAAGGCTTAGGCGATAAGCCACAGGATTAATCCTCCTGACCAGAGGAAAGGGACCGAGGAACTTGGGTGCTAGCTTCATGGTAGGAACCTTTAGTCGGATATTCCTGGAAGAAAGCCAAACCCTGTCTCCTGGGACGAATTCTGGAACTGGGCGTTGAAGGCGGTCAGCCTGGAGTTTCTGTCTCCCTGTAGCCACCTTTAAGTTCTCCTGAATCCTCGTCCATAAGTCTTTCAGCTGGGAGATGCGCTTGTCAACCGCTGGTACTCCTGAGGATAGAGGGGAGAAGGGTAGACGGGAAGGATGAAAACCACAATTTATGAAGAAGGGAGATTCTTGAGTGGAGTCATTGCGAAGGGAGTTAAGAGCAAACTCAGCCCAAGGAAGCAGATCCACCCAATCATTCTGTGTATCGGTTATGAAACACCGAAGGTATTGTTCCAGGTTTTGGTTGGCCCTCTCCGTCTGCCCATTGGTCTGTGGGTGGTATCCCAAGGAGAATTGAAGTGAAATACCCATATTACGGGAAAAGGCTCGCCAAAATCTTGACACAAATTGGGACCCACGATCAGAGACGATGGTTGCAGGCACTCCGTGAAGACGAAAAATCTCCTGGATGAAAACATCCGCAAGCCTGGAGGAATTTGGAAGACCCCTCAAGGGAACAAGGTGAGTCTGTTTGGAAAAACGATCAATGACCACAAGAATCGTATTCTTTCCTTTGGAGTCTGGAAGCTCTACAATGAAGTCCATAGAAATATGGTTCCAGGGGCGATCTGGAATTGGTAAGGGAAGAAGAAGGCCTGCTGGTTTGACCCGAGGTACTTTGTTGCGGGCGCACGTGCCACACGCTTTAACAAACTCCTCCACATCCTTAGCCCTCTCTGGCCACCAGAAGGTACGTTGAACAAGGTCGTTGGTTTCCGTATCCCTGGATGTCCTGCTGATTTAGAGGAATGGCACCACTCGAGAACCCTTTTGCGGTGTTGGGGTGCCGTGTAGAGTCTTCCCTCCGGAACCTTGAGCCCCCTCGGAATTTGTGATTGTTCAGATCGAATTTTGTCCAAAATATCAAAGGAATTGGCGGACAGGATACATCTAGAGGGAATAATTGTCTCTAGCTGTTCTTCAGACTTGTCCTCTGCCAGGAACTGTCGAGACAGGGCGTCCACCCTTAGATTTTTGGAGCCAGGAATAAAGGAGATAAGAAAATTGAATCGTGAAAAAAATAGTGCCCAGCGGGCTTGTCGAGTGCAAAATCCCTCTCCAGTCAGTGTTATAGGCAACATTATCCTGGTGGGAAGTACGTCTTTGACGATGGGAGAAAGTGTCAGTATTCCCAATGAAACTCTCCGGGATTTCATTGGGAGTTGGCGTTTCCCGGCTTGTGTTTGGGAGCCGGAATACGAGGTTCCAAAGCAAATGGAGGTGCTGGAAAGGCGGTTGCGGAAGCTGTGGAAGACAGGGGTGAAGGTTGCCGACTGAGAGCTCGGACTTGAACAGTAAGCGAATGAAGGCTTTGCTGTAACATATCCATACGCCTATTAGCTGGTTCCAAATAAGTCTCTAGCCTGGTGAAGAGATTAGTATGGGCATTTATAGTGCGCTCCACCTCAGCGTGGTCCATGTTTGTAGGGCTGAGCATAATGTCAGGGCGTGCTCACCACAAACGAGACGGGACTGCGGTGCTGGGATAGGATATAATGCCACCCACAGCCACGAGGGCACGTCTTGAGAGTAGAGTGGTCTGGGAGTCCGGATCGGGGCAGGAGAGGTACGGATGGTAGAGGGTGCTGTATGCAAAGTCCGGGGTTAGAGATAAGGACGTAATCATTTACCGTTTGCCAGGATCGGGATTCCAGAGGTTCGGAGAGTCGTGTTGCCGTATGCCGAGTTCGGGATGCCAGAGGTGCGGGTAGACGTAGCGGAAGCCGGTTCGGTACACAAGGAGGACTGCAAAAACAAAACAGGACAAGACAGGACTAGGGAGGCAGAGAGTGATGAGAACAACTGGTTCTATGCTCAACCAACGAGTCAGTGACACTGTTAGGTTTATATAGGAGAGCGGGTCCAGCAAGGTAGGGGTGTGTGGAAGGGCCAGGCTATGGCAGAGATAGGTCCAGCATGAGTCCCAGGGGAGGAGCCATAAAGCCCAGTAGTCAGACTGCATTGGATTGCAGCAATGGTTTGAGGTGCTGTGCATTTAAGGGGTTGGTGCGGCTCTGTGTGGCCGCGCCTCTGTGTAACTGTGCTTGCGGCTGCGTGACCGAGCGTAGCCGGCGGACCGAGAGTAGAAGGGGAGTTTTGGCGCGCGAGCCCACGTGCAGTAGTGATCGGCATTCCGGAGAGAGGCTGCCTCCGTGCCGCGGGAGGACCCGTCGGAGCTGCCGGTAAGTGAGGAGCACGCCGAGGGCGGCGTGACTCCCAGACCCTTACAGACAGACACAGAGGGAACATGTCAAGCATGTTCAACCCAGACCTCTATGTCACATCCTAAAGGAGAAAAATCCATCAAACTACAGTGCTGATGTCGATGCAATCGTTTAAACCAAATGGGCTAAGAGTGTTTAGAACATAAATCCAGTAGGTTTCTCTCAAATGTAACCTTTTTATGTCTATCACCACTTAGAAGAGTGGACTTAATACTTTCTATGCCCATCACTGATAGTGTGGCTGGATCTTTATTATGTTTTAACTGGTAGTGGCGGGATAAACTATGCGTTTGTAGTCCATGTATTATGTTCCTGCGATGTTCTAAAAATCGTATGCTTAAAGGACGTGCTGTCCTCCCAATATATTGTATGCCACAAGAACACATAATAGCATAGACCACAAAACTGGATAAGCAATTTATATGTCCCTTCACTGAATGTGTGGTTCCGTTGGAATGAGATGAAATACTATTTGCTGTTTTAAGATGTTTACATGTTATACATCTAGGGCGTCTACAGGGGAAATTACCATCAACATTATTTGTATTCTTCATATGCATGACTTCTGAATTTTTTATCTACTTGGTGCCAGGATGGATTTGATGTTTTTTGCCTTTTGAAATACAACTGGTACTCTGGTCGGAAGTTTTTTTTACCAATAATCGGGTCATTCAACAGGATATTCCAATGGGGAGTTCAATATTGATTTGATCTTATAAAAAGCATTATTTTATTGTGTAACAAAAAAGGTGAACTAAAATTACCACTCAACTCTTTATCACATTTCTTGGTCTTTTGTTTTGATTTCTCCAAAATATCACATCTATCCATTGAACCTATCTGTTTGACTGTATATATATGGACAAAAACAAAGGAAAGAGTCCCGTAGAGAGCACTCAAGTGTACCAGATATGAGAATAAAAAATGTATTAAGCTGACACTAATACATAATAAAAAAACAGTACAGAATACTTCAAATAAGGCATGGACCACTGACACGAGCACTGCAGAAAACTCTTGTATATAAGGAGGGTGAACCACAGCAGTAGTCAGCAATCCTATAAAATTGCAAAACAAGAGCTCACCTACATCCACCAACAATAAAGATAACTAATATGAAGGCATATAGAGCACACCGTTTACACAACAAGAAACACTTGCTATAAAAATGCTAGAGTAAATGTATCTAACTCAGCACATCAATCAAGAGCCATTATCTTTCAAGTTTTACTGCTTAGGCAGTACTCAGAGAATAAAGACTGCCTATGAGAAACAACTCCCAGAGTGTATGGTAAGTTATTACTCAATAAATCTCCCAGGCATGCACAAGGAGAAATAAATCTCTGAGTAAGGAGCTGGCCACATAGGATGTGTATACATAAACACAACCTAAAGCATGGAATGTTAAATGTTTGTGCATCCGTCCAATAGCTTGCTTGCTATAGATAGTGGTGGGTGATGTAATTGCAGAGAAAGATCAAACAGACGTGTTGCTGCAGTATAGTTACGTGTGCTTGTAAGAAGAAAATTCCAGGGGTCCTGCCTAGCGCTCCCACTCCTACGCGTTTCGTCCACAGACTTAAACTTGGAGTGGTGAGGAGGTTAGAGCAGGCGGCTCTTTAAAAGGGGAAGTTTCGCGCCAGAGAGGAGAACAGCTGACCGCACTCACAGCTATTGGAGAGGGGAAGGAGACACTGTGTGTCAGCGTGACACGCACTCGGTTAGCACTGGCTTCCATGTTCGCGCTGTGTGTCTGCGCATACGCAGTATGTACCTGGTGATTAAGTATGGTTAACAGGTATGCCGGCTACAGATAAACCCAAGAACCAGTACTGGGACTTAATACCTCGGCTGTACCAGTTCTATAAAGTATATACATCCTCTCCATAGTTCATGCAGTCCATACGTTCTTTACTTTGAGCCCGATAGTATATATCTCTACCACCGCAATGCTGCATATAAAGCACCATATGACTGGCCATCCTAAGATTCATTCTTTGTCTTTTGTCAGTACAGGACAGTCACTGCAACAAGACAAGGGGAGAGAGATGCAGTAAATATGCTTATAGGATAAAATAAATATACAAACACGTATGTTCATACAAGTTGTATCACTACATAGGGGAAGAAGAACATGCCTCTCTCTAAACAGACGGAAGGGAGGGGGAAAAAGGGTTATCATAGTAAAATTCTCCATTGAAAAACCCACATACTACAATAACACGGAAAAAATCTGTATAATTCGCAGTAGGGGTACATATTATAAAAACACAGAAAGCCCAGGTAGTCATTCAGACCTTTTGGAATCATAGACTCCATCTGAATGATCCACATGGACTCTCTGCGTAGTAGGGCCCTCTCCAAGTCGCCCCCTCATATGCCCAGTGTGACCTTCTCAATGGCAAAGGCCCTCAGAAACATATAGTCCGAGTCATGTTGATTAAGGAAATGTCTTGCTATAGTTGTGATTTTTTTTAAATTATCCAGATCCTTTTTGGCATTTTGACATTCCTGGTATGTTTAAGTACCCGGAACCTGACCTCCCAACATATGGGAGACCACAGGGGCATGAGATGCACCCCTTTTGATTTACAGTTGAGGGTGTCCTTAATACTAAACTATGGGTTTTAGAGCCCCCTTCTGGAGAGGATAACAGGAATGTTTTAATGATATTGGAGACGTAGTAGCTGTTCACCAATCTATCTTGCAGGTTTGGAGACCTTAAATTTATTACCCAACACCCTTTCCAGATCGGGGTCCGTCATAAGTATGTCCCAATGTTGTTGCAGAATAGTGCAATAGTTAGTCTGGATCACCCCTTGTAATAGAATAAGAGGAGTGTCCCCAATGCAATGCTCACAAGGAAAGTCCATGCATAAATATATCCTTATATCACAATTGTCTTTCCAGAAAAAAACAGCATACTTAAGTTCAGACCTCCAAACTCCACAATATCCGCAATCAGTAATATCACTATCTTAATAGCCACTCTGTGTGGACTCCCAATAACCTTAAATAGGTATATCTTATATGGGTGTCACAGGCTATAGGTACAATGAATATAATGAAACTTGATAAACTGAAAAGCAAAGAAATGGAGTTAACTCACATAAATGATAAAGGTTTAGTGTCCACATGAAGAAAAGTGTAGCACTTCAGATTCACTTAGTAGCGGTGTGAAATGTATTAAATCTCTAATGTTTCAGCCTTGTGAATCTGGAGAGTTACTCTTTTCTTCATGTTGACACTAGAGGATAAGTGACAGCCATTGTGGCGATCTGTCTTGTTTTACTATTATTTATGCCAAAAGGTTTGAACCCCTGTAGTGTATTGGAATCTGTTCCAAATACACAGATATTTTCCAATTTTATTGATGTAGCCATGCCACCTTTGGCTACTAACCTGCCCGACTCCTGGCAGAAAGCCCTGCTAGAATCAGGCTGCCAGTAGTCAATATGGGTTTTCCCCACTCACTGGAGCTGCACTTGAGTGACAGTGGGAGGCGGTGACATCCGGCCTGAGCATGTCCAATCATGGAACAGACCTGGTGCCCTCCTCCTAGCTGTACTTAAGGGCAGTGCCGCCATAAATTTAGTAGTGCCTCTACCTACTTGAGAGGGGCATGTCACACAGCCAAGAGCCTGACTATTGGGCCTTCTCTGGTCCCCTTCCCTCTGGGGGACAGTAAGTGTGTACCATACCTATGCCTCTACTAGAGGGGCAGGGAAGAGCTGGGACTGTAGCGGATGCCCTTGGCCTGTAGTGAAGGTCCAGGAACCATCCTTCAGTGAGTAGCTGACAGTTGCTGCATTGGGCAGAACCCTGTCATGTACTGTGCTGCACAGAGTGAGAGACTAAACCATTCCTGTTGTTATACTTCCGCCTCCTGTGTGATCTTACTGGGGGTAGAGGTGATAGTTCTACTGTAGGAGATCTTCTTCAGTTCCCTGGAGCCTACAGCAGATAGAGGCGCTGCACTGCTAGAAAAATATGTGGGTAATGTACCCCAGAAACCTGATCCTGTGTCCCCACTACCACCAGCGGACAGCTCAGCCTTCCTGTTACCAGCAGGTATCATGCACCACATATGTAGTAATGGAAGAATCTCCCAGAGGATGGGGAAGCACATTTGGAGGCGCTGCTGAGATGCTGCACAACAGGACAGGTTTTCAGAGACCTAAGGCTGGAAGTACTGCACCGACACACTTTATTCGAGCAAATACCCGGTATGTACCTGGCAGATACCTGGAATGCGCCGCTCCTCATCTCTGACAAGCCCCGTTGCATTTGCCTTCCCAGCCTGGGTTCATGCCTGGCTGATGGGCGGCTGATCTGTTAAATGATAATGATTAGGATTTAATAGGCTGCAATGCTTCGCGTGTCTACCAGATGGCATAAATTCATGAATTGTAATGCAGTGTATATATATATACTGTGCAGTATTGCAGCCAGCGGGAATAAAATGCTTCAATCCCTGCCTGGAAAATACCTCAATGCACTCGGGCAGAAAACAGTCACAAACCTCAATACACCCGGGTATACCCGAATTCGTGGGACTAGCCGAGCTCGAATAAAGTGTGTCGCCAGTGTAATAAGGTATGCTTCCAGAGCAAGTGCTGAAATTGAAGGAGGGAGGCAAGGTGTTATGACGGGGGAAACTCCTTTCCCCAATCACGGAACTATGCTTTAGACTGCCTTATCGGGTGAATGGTCTGGAGACACAAAGGCTATTGCTGTTCTGAGTCACACTGGGGCGGGTAGCTAGGATACCTAAAGGGGGAGCTCTGGTTAACTTAGTCCCAGGGACCTCTGAAGAGGGTCCACGATGCTGGCAGCCAAATGGGGCGGCGTAAGGTACTGGATAGGGAGTGTCTTATGAGGGGTGCCTGACGTACAAGGTGCCTAGACCCCTCTGTTGGAAGAACGCCCAGAGTACTACTAGTCATAGCCAGATCATGGAACCACAGAGTGCTTGTAATGGACTGTGATCGTGTGCAGTGTATAGAGATGGAGCCTGGGGTATAACCTACTCTCTGTAAACCGCAACCATGTGCTGTACAGATCCAAAAGGAACGGATTCCTGCCGGAATCATTACTCCTGTGGGGTCAGAGAATGGACTGTGTTCAAAATGGAAGTTCCCTTGTCCGGGAATGCACCACGTGAGTTGCATCATCTAAAATGGTGGTTTCTGCCGTGAATGGGAACTGCATGGGAGTTTTGCAGAAAAGCTGCACTCCTTTTTGCAAAGTACTGCAAGGGTCTGGCGCGAAAACCTGGACCCCACCCAAGCATCAAGATTGTCTCAGCCAGGAGTCAGAGTCACGCCCCGTCCATCGTGTGTCCCTCCTCTAATCTCCACCAAAGGGAGGGTGCACGCTGACAGCCAATGCCTAAAGACTTTGGAGAACAAGGGAGGTACCAGATGTGGTGAGCCGCACCTTCAGTTCTTCGGAGCCTGGTGAGTAAGAGGGGTGAAGCTACTATTTCTCTTGTGCCCGTGTCTACTACGAGTCCTGAACATGTCAAGTGATATGGACTTTACCCACTATCGACTGCCAGGAGGGCTCCTGGTGGTAAAAGTGGAAGGGAAAAGGTACCTCAGATGTCTATGCCCCAAGTGTGCCCCAGGTGGCGAATTGACCAGGGGAGCCAAGTGTGTCCACTGCGGAGCCCGTTTCCTGAAGCCCACAGTGCTGCGGCCTACGGATTTCGCAGAGAAGGATGCGACTGACCCCAATACCTGGGTGGTCGGCTCCGTTGTTAAGCAAATGTCTACCTCAACTATGGAGGCCTTGTAGGGCCCATTTGCCTCAGAAGAGGATCCAGGGGATACAAATACCCCGATAACCACTGAGCAGGCTGAGATGGTTCCAGACCCGGTCCCTGCAG
This sequence comes from Ascaphus truei, assembly GCF_040206685.1. Classification (NCBI taxonomy): domain Eukaryota; kingdom Metazoa; phylum Chordata; class Amphibia; order Anura; family Ascaphidae; genus Ascaphus; species Ascaphus truei. The sequence continues at coordinate 156,246,758 of NC_134487.1, forward strand.
AGGAACCAGAGACAGTCAGTGAATTGTAACCAGTTCACGAGTACCCAGGTAAGGTGACTGCCTGGGGTGATGAGACACCGTTGTTCTCAGATGCGCATGATTCGGGACCGGCCCTGCCACTAGTGACTCGCAAATGATTCGGTGTCTCTCCCCTGCGGAGATGTCCCTGCCTTCCTCCCATGCCAGCAGCAGGCGGTCTTTCGTGGTGTTTCGACCACTGTCGAATATGCCGAATGACGGTGGGGAGGAACAGAACAGTTCTAGTGGCTCCAAGAGACAGAGGCGTCCTACTACAGTGACTTTGACCGTGAGACCAGAGAGGGAGATGAGCCTACCCCTCGTGGAGGTGCTCAGAGGCCGATCCATGGATTTTCCGTTACAGATAGAGGTGCCTTCCGTGCCAATGTCCACGTGGACGATGACGAAGTTACACCCGAGCAACGACTGGATGTCGACGTGTTTCCGGTGTGGATCTGGAGCTGTACCAGGACCCCTTGATACCTGCCAGAGATGACGTCTCACTATTAGCGACTGCTGGGGCGGATGAGAAGACTCTGATCCCCACTCCGTGAATACCGCTATAGCTCCGGTGAAAAGAGCTACCTTTATCAATCCATGAAGGAACGTTTGGCCCGTAACCAAGCGGCCGCTGCCATGGCCAATACGGCATTGACCTCTGTGACAGATAGTCCTGTGGTGTGGCCGGATGTTTCGACCCCTGCTTTTCTGGCCCAGTACCGGAAATATGTAATGGCCCATAAGCCTATGCCCAAACCGGCCCCTGCACCACATGTAGTCCATATCACGTTGGTGTCGGGTCCAGGAAATATATCTACTAAGAACATTGACTGGGACTGTGCTACATTTAAAGCCCCATCCCGCCGACCAGCACCACCTCTTTTTTGCAACCCGCAGAGGGCAGTGTCTCTACTCACCCTTGCCAAGGGGGTGCCCCATCTGGAGAAGCCGACCAGGCCTCTAGAGACTATTACTCCAGCAAGAGGAACCACGAGCCGCTAAAACCTTAAAACCTTCCAGTGATTACCGGGACTGGGATTATGAGGGTGATGAGTTGGATGATAAGGCCGAAAGTGTAATTTCTGGGGGAAGTCAGCAGGCAATTGTCACAGTAACTTATGACAAGATATAATATACACCAAATAACTGGGTTGAACTGAACGAGGCTTAGATATAATAAAGTATATTTATTCCTTAGATATGTGAACACAGCAATATAGTACAATTAACAGATGTGACATAGTCCAAAGATGTTAGGCAGCTTTCTGCCCCATTTTAGAGCAGAAAGTGCAGGAATAGCTAAAAATGATCCGTTCCACAGCTTCCCATTAACTCAGGCAGCTGGATGGAAAATCCAGACCACAGATTACAATGGCTCTAGTTCTCCCTCACCTGCTCTTCTAATCACATGCACAGGTATTTAGAGCAGAGAGGTTTTGCATTTGACTCTCTCTCCTTGGAGCCTGGGGGCTGGGGGTGTCGCTACTCTCCTGCATCCAGTATCGAGGTTGACGGCCTCTCCACGTATCACAGTACCAGAGGATTTGCCTGGACACCCCAAACAGATAAGACAAACAAATGGTTACTGCTGTTGCTAAAAGACTGTGCTGTATCTTGTGTCCCTAAATGAGAGAGCATTGTTTTAAGCTGGGGAACCAGTTTAGTTGGCCAGCAGCTGTTAGAGAGACTGATTCTGATGTGTAGTTAGATCCCTGAAAGGGATAGGATTTGCTTATATGATTTTGGTTTTATTTCTTGAAATAACAGTGTGGGAAATATTGTAACACTGAAATGTGTGAACTGCTGAATGAAAGTATCTGAGTACCTCTAACCTACACATGTTAAAGCTGCAGTACCTTACTTGGATGAAAATAAAGCAGGCAGAAGCCTGAGTTAAGCAGCATAATACTTTGCATGATCCTGTTTGTTGTATAATTAACCCTAGAAGACTGTGTCGGGAAGAACCCAGACAGACGTCAGCACTACAAAAGAGGGGCGTTTGTCACATATGGTGGAGAATGCGGGCAGACACTAAAAAGTCTGTGGGTTTGCAAATAAATGCGGGGGTTTAAAATGGCCGCCCAGCTGAACTAAAGTACAGATGCTATGAGTGAAGTCTGTCCCGCTGTGTATATCAGTTGTGCTTCTAGCATACACAGAGAATGTGCGAAGTGTGGATGCAATAGCACCCTGAACCAAACAGAAAACCAAAATGTTTTGCTGAAGAGAAATTTTTTTTTGCATCTAGCAAGTGCTGTTTGTAAAGCTTATGCCTTTTGCTGAAGTGAGTGAATTTGCAGCTAGCAAGTGCTGTATGTAAGCTGCTGAAGTAAGTGAAATTGCAGCTAGCAAATTGTCCCTGCCGGGTTTCTAAAATGGCCGACGTGAAATGTTTGTTGTGTAATGTACGTAACCATACAAAACAGTGTCCCTTCAGGCCATACTATGATCACGACCCTGGAGGAGAGCCGTACCCACAGATGAATTTAGTATGCTGGGCCTGTCGTGAAGTAGGTCACATGGAAGATGTGTGCCCCAAAATTTTCAAAGACAAACAGCTGCAAAAGCAAGCAACGCCCTGTGAGTGCAAGCAAGATGTGGAAGCTGATAACAGTGAGTGTGTGCCCAGTACCACTGATATCTCTGGAGCTAATAAAGCAAAAAGAAAGAAAACTGTTCCTCAAGTCACAGGGGAAGTGACCGAGCCACTTGAACCTGCACTGTCAGGACATGCGTCAGAAAGGCGCCGAGATGAGCAACAGCCCATAGGGCCTGGCGCAATCGTCCCAGGAATGACGACACGCCTAGAGATGACAAAGGCTACTGCTACCATCATAGGCAGAGAGTCAAGCGAATCAAAGAAAACAAGAACTGACTGGAAACTATGCTATGAGATGTCCCAGAAAGATGTGCAAAACTTCATCACAGAGTTGGGGGTTTCTCGGCAAGAGGCTAGCGCGCTTAAAGCAGAGCTGGAACTCTCACGCCATGAGGTCTATGCTCGCAGCACAGAGCTGTGTACATTGAAGAAAACCTATGAGAATACCCTGAGTAATTTAGAGACTGTAAAAAGAGAGAATGTAAGTCTGACACAGAAAAATTCAGACTTGACTGACCAGATCAGTGAAGGTGATGAGAAGCTTCACCAAGCAGAAAAAGTGGAGAAGCAATTGATCCAGGAAAAGTTAGAAATGCAGGAAGCACTGCAGAATACAGAATCAGCGGCGATCCAGGCGACACAAACTGCAGAGCTCCAAAAAATGGAGGCGCTGATGCAAACCCAGAGCAAGCACCAGAAAGAGGTGAAGACATTGAGGGAGGTCTGGCACGATCAGGTTGAAGAGCTGCAGAAGCAGATGGCTGAGCGCGAGATACAGTGCGCCAAGAGAGAGGAGGTGTCCGTCCGTCAGGTGGTTTGCCTGACACTGCGCTATAAAAGCGAGATGGCCGATATCTACAAGCAGCTGGACCACACGGCAAATGAGGGGGCCCGGCTGCAGCTGGAGCTGGGCAAGACCCGGAAGGAGCACCTGCAGCTGCAGGTCAAGAATAGAGAAAATGAAACAGAGTTAAACCTCGCTCTGAAACAGATGACGGACATGGGAGAAGCGGCTAAAGTGGTTCAGTGGGGCTATCAATCCTACCTCCTAAACAAGCAAGCTGTACGTTCCCATACGTGTATCTTCAATGCTGTTGCAATATTACGATTTGCTATAAAGATGAAGTTGGAGAAAGAGATTCCAAGGCTAAAAGAGACACGGTCACAAAAGGAGACCAGGGAAAGTAAACTCAATGCCCTCACTGATGACAAAGAGGAAGGAGAAAGAATTGACTTTGATTGTGCTGCTGTTATTCCAGAAACAGATAGGCACCCTCCTGAGAATATACTCCCTGATCTGGGATTCAAAAATCCAGATCCTCAATTTCATTTACGTTGTCCAGAAGATTATCAAACTAGTGGACACACCCAGGACAACACAGAAGATGTTTTAGCCAAGTGGGTGGCAGTTCCTGAAAAAACAAACTTGTTGACAGATCCTGATGACATGGTTAATATGGACTACGTTTGTACAGAGGCAACTAGGTCTCCAAAACCCAAAGGCCTGGTAATGGCCACAAAAGGGAAATCAAAGATTGAAAAGAAAAAACAACGAAGGTTAACACGGCGCCTGAATAGTTCCATATCTCACCAATCTGGACCACACTGTGGAGCCAAGGAGAATCTGGTCCAAGGGTCTCATCAGAAGCTAAAGAAACAGTCCAGTCATTTGCAGGTTGCAGCGGGCTATGAAATAAAGTCAAAGGATGCAATAGACTGGAAGTCAAAAAAAAAAAATGTTTGGGGGAACTGACCGATTTATTTTTTTTATTACACGTGTGGACTATGTCACGGACTTAACTATGCAAATAAGCATTTTGTCAATATTACAATGTTATATTGGTTCTCTGTGTTGAAAATGTAGCTAAACTACAAATTAATATACAGGGTTGATGGCCCTTAAGATTACAAGGCTGTAGTATAAGAGAAAAAATATTGGTAGCTTACAATATGGGAAAAAAAAAAAATGCCCTTTTCGGTTGGTAAATTTATAATGAAGTTCATATTCGTGTCATGTAAATACTTAATGTTGTACTGAGCAGTTAGCTCAAGCATTTCAGGTAGGACGCTCACCCCAGTGAGGTCCATGGCCGCTCACCCCAGTAGGTGTGAGCTGGGGAGGGGGATATGTGACATAGTCCAAAGATGTTAGGCATCTTTCTGCCCCATTTTAGAGCAGAAAGTGCAGGAATAGCTAAAAATGATCCGTTCCACAGCTTCCCATTAACTCAGGCAGCTGGATGGAAAATCCAGACCACAGATTACAATGGCTCTAGTTCTCCCTCACCTGCTCTTCTAATCACATGCACAGGTATTTAGAGCAGAGAGGTTTTGCATTTGACTCTCTCTCCTTGGAGCCTGGGGGCTGGGGGTGTCGCTACTCTCCTGCATCCAGTATCGAGGTTGATGGCCTCTCCACGTATCACAGTACCAGAGGATTTGCCTGGACACCCCAAACAGATAAGACAAACAAATGGTTACTGCTGTTGCTAAAAGACTGTGCTGTATCTTGTGTCCCTAAATGAGAGAGCATTGTTTTAAGCTGGGGAACCAGTTTAGTTGGCCAGCAGCTGTTAGAGAGACTGATTCTGATGTGTAGTTAGATCCCTGAAAGGGATAGGATTTGCTTATATGATTTTGGTTTTATTTCTTGAAATAACAGTGTGGGAAATATTGTAACACTGAAATGTGTGAACTGCTGAATGAAAGTATCTGAGTACCTCTAACCTACACATGTTAAAGCTGCAGTACCTTACTTGGATGAAAATAAAGCAGGCAGAAGCCTGAGTTAAGCAGCATAATACTTTGCATGATCCTGTTTGTTGTATAATTAACCCTAGAAGACTGTGTCGGGAAGAACCCAGACAGACGTCAGCACTACAAAAGAGGGGCGTTTGTCACACAGACAAGAAGGTAACACTTACGTAGGGGGTTGGGATGAAGAAGTATCAAATAGCAATTCTCCAGCAATCAGGTATCAATCAAGATGTAATCAGAAGACAAAGGACTGTAGGGTTGACAACAGTTTATATATCTTTGCAACCCTATTCTTACTATTGAGTGCAGACTATTGGTGAACGATTACTGCATACAATTGCTAACGTGGGAACACAGTTTAACCCATGCCCCCCAGCTAGTTGGCACATGCGTCCTGGGACCCCGAGGGTCATTTCTGTAGCCCCACATCTAAATCAGGGGCGCCAGCCAGTCTACCAGATGGGGTATCTGCCAGGATACTCTTTGTTTGTAAGTGTGAGTGATAACACCCACAAACCACTCCAGCTTCATGCTCCATCGCCCTTATGTAAACAGTTAGAGTGGCTGAGTCTTTGATCAGGGGTCTGCTTCCTTGACATTTGGTCGCTCTCTGACCATTTGCATTCCTTAGTGGGCAGGAATCTTCGCGGGCTTTTGTCCCCACTTTGAAATACACCATGTTGGTTAATACACAAACATATTAAAATATCCGGTTCCGTTAGGTCCAGCGGGTCCAAGCTCCCCAGACCTTAATACCGGAACTGGGACACTATAGGGTCCAAGATTCAGCCCGCTGCGACCTTCAGAACCGGAGATATACAAATACCATATAAACCGTTTCTTATTTTATTACAAAATTCTCCGCTGTAAAATAAATCACAGTTTTTCACTAATTCCCCATTGAAAACAACGGGCTCCGCCGCCATAGACGTTCAATGGTGAACCTCCGCCATTGGCGGCTATGTGAGTCTGCCACCATAGACTTTCAACGGGGCATCGCCGCCGTTGAAGCCTATGGGGCTTCTCCGCATAGCCGGTCAATGGGAAACGGCTGCCATTGAAGTCTATGGGAAAAACTCACGAACTTTTATGGTGGTCCATACTCCGTCGGGTTGGTCAGAGAGGGTCAGGAATGGTTCTGCGGTCATGCCGGAACAGTGACGACAGGCACCCCAAACCATGGCCCTCTGGACCCTCCAGAACCGGAGATATGGGCTTATGATTTTCCAGGTTTCAGACTTAGCCGTTTTCTCGTGCTGCTTCTGCCGCCGCCATTGTAACCTATGGCGCGACCCGCTCAGCCAGCACGACCCTTTCCGGGGGTCCTGGATTTTTGGACCCGGTGGTGGTCAAGTGAGGGGAGGCTCAGGAACTAGGGGCAAAAAGAATTTTATTTCTGGGTGCCCTGGAACCTAAGATTCCCACGCCACTTGTCTTTGAACTTGAACTAACAGTGATGAAAGCTCTTTTTCAGATTTTGTATCCGCTTTGCGGTTTTGTGGTTTGGACGGCTGCCAACTCGTTCCTGGAAAGCGCCGTTGAGGAATCTCCATTGAAGTCAATGAGCCCATTGACTTACAATGGGAAACCGCCGCTCCTCCTCTCGGACGCCACCTGCTGGTCTTTGAGGGAAACAGGTCCAAAACCGCTACCACCGCCATTGAAATGAATGGAGCTTCAATGGCAGCCTATGGGACTCTGCAAAATGGTGCCTGAAAAGGCGGAAAAATTAAACAAAGGGCTATAATCACTATACAACTATTAACCCTTGCCCTCCCGGATGGATCCCAGTGTGTGTGTGGTGCAGACACTTACATGGTGATAAAACATGGGAACAGGGGAATATACATTTTCATTTCATAGCAAGGTGCAAACCACATTCCTGGACCGCAGTCCAGTTAGCCCCTTGCCTCCCTGGTGAGGTCACGGGGTGGCCATATGGGGTGCAACCCCTTTAATACCGGGTCAATCCCCCTCTCTCTCTACAGCAATGTCTGTACATTCTAAGAGTTCTGGGTTCTCTTCACAAACTACTTCACAAACAGGGTACCCTGGTGGCACCCTAGATTTCGGGGATATGTGCCATACATAGACTGCACTCATTTTCTGTTAGAAACAGAGGACATAGTAGATCATTGGTGGGCATTAGGAAAGTTCAGCCCAGAGGAGGCCGCAGAGGCCATGAGACGAAGAGAGCAACAGATACAGATGCAGCTACGAGTATCCGAACACTGCTTTGAAAAATCTGGGGCAATCTCGCAGTAATGCTGCAACATTTCTCTGACATTTTTGCAGAAAGACTAATGGCCCATTGGTTTAACACAGCGGGGATCCCTGGTCAGTTTGAATGGGATTGCCAGGGACCCCTGCTGTGTTAATCCGATGGGCCATTGGTCTGTCTGCAGAAATTTCACAGAAATGTTGCAGCATTACTGGGAGATTGCTCCAGATTTTCCAAGGCAAGTGTTCGGATACTCATGGCTGCACCTGAAAGGTTGGGCATAGTGCAACCCAAGGGAGTGGTGTTAGATCCTTACGAACCCCCGGTTCATGAGCCGTGGTTCTGGGTTCAGCCAGGCCAGGCTGAAGGTCGCCAGTTAACTAAAATTAGCCAAGCCGAGCGGCATGTTATATAGAAGTATAGGTATTCACATGGGTTCGAGTACCCCTATGTCCCTGAACCGTTGATGAGGGAGATTCCCGAGAACAGGGAAACGTGGCTGATCGAGGCCGTTAGGGCCTATGTTATAGAGCATAGTAGGAGTACCTTCCATAATGTGGAAGAAAGGGTAGCCTACTTAGTTGGAGTGTGGAAAGTAGGGAGATCAGTTAACATGGACCGGATAAAGTACGTGTCTGAACAGCATCCTAAGAGGGTGTTCTCTATCACAGTGACTGATGATTCAGAAGCCTTAGTGAGGAAACCGGACCCTGAGCACTATTATTGAGGTTCTCCATGTTGGGAGGAACCTAAATTCTGTAAGATGGCCAACTTATGGCTATAGTCAAATAAAGCTGCTAATGGTTTCAGCAAAACTGTAATGACGGTATTCACAGAGAACGTATCATGTATATTGAATGTGATAATCATTAGGTGAATGCTATAATGTTATGTTCCAGGTTAACTTTAATGATGGTACCCGAAAATTTAAAGACCCAAGCGGGGTCGTTGGGATTCCACCAGAGGGAGGATGTAGCAATGCTACCTTTGGCTAATAACCTGCCCTACTCCTGGCAGAAAGCCCTGCTAGAATCAGGCTGCCAGTAGTCAATATGGGTTTTCCCCACTCACTGGAGCTGCACTTGAGTGACAGTGGAGGGCGGTGACATCCAATCATGGAACAGTCCATGTGCCCTCCTCCTAGCTGTACTTAAGGGCAATGCCGCCCTAAATTTAGTAATGCCTCTACCTACTTGAGAGGGGCATGTCACACAGCCAAGAGCCTGACTATTGGGTCTTCTCTGGTCCTCTTCCCCTCGGGCGAGAGTCTACCATACCTCTGCCCCTGCTAGAGGGGCAGAGAAGAACTGGGACTGCTGCGAGTGTCCTTGGCCTGTAGTGAAGGTCCAGGGTCCTTCAGTGAGTAGCTGACAGTTGCTGCATTGGGCAGAATCCTGCCGTGTACCGTGCTGCACAGTGAGAGAATAAACTGTTCCTGTTGCTATACTTCCGCCAAGTGTCTGATCTTACTGGGGGGGAGAGTGATAGTTCTACTGTAGTAACCTACTCACACGGGACATCACACGGGACGTCAGCAGCGTGACTAACTAGGTAGTAGTGTGGTTAGTCCAGTTTACAGCGTGGAGAGCGTTTAGCTAATAATGATGTGGGCCAGTTGTGGATCCCACTAGCTAGGACTGCTTTCATGTTCATTTGACTAGAAATCCCTGCACTCGGCGATTCAGGTACTCCTCCGACATACATTCTGCAGCCTGGGGGCTGAATGATTTACAGCCTCTGACTCCGGAAAGCTGCTAAACGATCACTACTGCCTGTCTGGTATCTATGGCCAAGTAGGTTAACTGTTTAATCCCTGGCACTATTTGATACACACTCTGGGCTATGGGGAGTAAATGAATCACTGCCTCTGACTCCAGAAGGCTGCCTAAGCGATCACTACAGTTTGTTTAGCATCCATTATTTAGTGGGACAATCGATTAACCCCTTGTATACCCACATGCAGCAGAGCACAAAGCCGTTTCATGAGCAAACACTTGTCATTACCTGTATAGCAACACCATAACTACAGTGTAATAAGTAGGGTGACCACCCGTCCCCCTTTTGCCGGTACAGTCCCGGTTTTTCGGGAGCTGTACCGTTTTTCTGTGCGTACCGGTAATGTCCCGGATTTTCCTCATGTGTCCCCGTTTTTTTGTCGCCGGCGGTTCGTTGTGCGCGGTGCGCGAGTCTGCAGCGGCGCGGAGGAGGAGACTGCAGCAGCCCGGCTGGTAAGTTTTTTTTTTTTTACTGCCAGGGGTTGGGCTTGTGTTACGGGTCTTGCTGATTGGATGCGGCCCGTCATTGTACAATGTCCCGCCCCCTCGGCATTAAGCCCCGCCCCCGGCACCAAGGCCCGGTATTGGTATAGTATGTGTGAATGGAAGGAAGGGTGCCGTGGGGGGGGGGAGAGAGGCAGCGTGCCTGGGAGGGGGGGAGAGAGGCAGCATGCCTGGGAGGGGGGGAGAGAGGCAGCGTGCCTGGGAGGGGGGGAGAGAGGCAGCGTGCCTGGGAGGGGGGGAGAGAGGCAGCGTGCCTGGGAGGGGGGGAGAGAGGCAGCGTGCCTGGGGGGGGGGAGAGAGGCACCGTGCCTGGGGGTGGGGGGGGAGAGGCAGTGTGCCTGGGGGTGGGGGGGGAGAGGCAGCGTGCCTGGGTGGGGGAGAGACAATAACGGTGCAGGAGATTGGATGTTTCCTGCAGGGGGAGGCAATTTAAGTATTGAATCTGCAGCAGGACCGCAGGGGATTGGATGATGCCAGAGGTGAGGTGGGAGGGGAGGAGTGAAGTGATGTCAGTGATGTCAGTGTCGTGACATTCACTGCCACGCGGTGGATCAGAGAGGAACAAGTGTCAGAGAGCTGCTGCACATTTGCTTTGGCCTTTGTCTGACTGTGTCTCAAAATCCACCTCATTGGAGCAGAGCTGAGCTAATAATTACTGTAAGTAGTAGCAACATATATTTTTAATATAAATACAACCCTATTTGTTATTTCCCCTATTTATTTTGCAAATTGTAATACACAAGGTCAGGTCAGAATGTTCAATTTTAAAAAAAGTCTTAATTGTACTTAATGCCTTCATTTTTTATTTAATGTCAATTCATTGTTTATTTCATTTTAATTAATGTCAATTATTTAATTTTAATGGTCATTTTTTATTAATTGAAATTCTTTAATTTTAATGTCTTCATTATTTAAGTAATTTTAATTAATGTTAATTTTTTATTAAGTCCAGTAGAGATTAGAAAGTAGATTTCAGGCTGCGAAGTAAAGTGGTATGTTTTATTCATTTCTGATACTGAAATCCCTTTTTACTTAATAGAATTTATGTTGAAGTTAAACTGTAAAAAAGACATTATGATTTTTTTTTCTTATGCTGCTGTCTAGATATATAACTATATTGCATTAAAATGCTGATTTCCAATTACATTTTTTGCACCCTTTTTCTTGCAGCGTGGGCACTCACAACGGACGTTGTGGTGTCGACCACGAGGCAGACTTTTCACAGACTACCAGTCCTCACAGACCTTGGGTAAGTACAGAATATAAAAATAATTTAAAAAAAATGTTGTTTTTGAAAAAAAAACTGTTTTACAAAACATACATGCACACACATACATATGTTACACACACACACACACACACACACACACACACACACACACACACACACACACACACACACACACACACACACACACACACACACACACACACACACACACACACACACACACACACACACACTATAATCCCTGGTCCAGAACTCTGATTTAGGGTGCAAATGTATTGCATTTAAATATTGATTTAAACTTCATATTCATATTTGTGCACCCTTTTTCTTGCAGCGCGGGCACTCACAACGGACGCAGACGCAGACTTTTTACAGACTACCAGTCCTCACAGGCCTCAGGTAAGTCCAGAAAAAAATAAAAATAATAATAATAAAAAAAAAAATTGGTTTTCCTTTTTTTTATTAAACGGTTTAACAAAACATACATACGCAGACATGCACGGTCACTCGGTCACTCGGTCACAGACACTCGGTCACGCGATCACAGACACTCGGTCACTCGATCACAGACACTCGGTCACTCGGTCACAGACACTCGGTCACTCGGTTACAGACACTCGGTCACTCAGACACTCGGTCACTCAGACACTCGGTCACTCAGACACTCGGTCACTCAGACACTCGGTCACACAGACACTCGGTCACAGACACTCGGTCACTCGGTCACAGACACTCGGTCACATCACACACTCGGTCACGTCACAGACACTCTCTCACTCTGTCTCTCCACAGTCACTCTCTCTCTCTCTCTCTCTCTGTCTCTCCACAGTCACTCTCTCTCTCTCTCTGTCTCTCCACAGTCACTCTCTCTCTCTCTCTGTCTCTCCACAGTCACTCTCTCTCTCTCTCTCTGTCTCTCCACAGTCACTCTCTCTCTCTCTCTGTCTCTCCACAGTCACTCTCTCTCTCTCTGTGTCTCTCCAGTCACTCTCTCTCTCTCTCTGTCTCTCCACAGTCACTCTCTCTCTCTCTCTCCACAGTCACTCTCTCTCTCTCTGTCTCTCCACAGTCACTCTCTCTCTCTCTCTCTCTCTCTCTGTCTCTCCACAGTCACTCTCTCTCTCTCTCTCTCTCTCTCTCTGTCTCTCCACAGTCACTCTCTCTCTCTCTCTCTGTCTCTCCACAGTCACTCTCTCTCTCTCTCTCTCTCTCTCTCTCTGTCTCTCCACAGTCACTCTCTCTCTCTCTCTCTGTCTCTCCACAGTCACTCTCTCTCTCTCTCTCTCTCTGTCTCTCCACAGTCACTCTCTCTCTCTCTCTGTCTCTCCACAGTCACTCTCTCTCTCTCTCTCTCTCTCTCTGTCTCTCCACAGTCACTCTCTCTCTCTGTCTCTCCACAGTCACTCTCTCTCTCTCTCTCTCTGTCTCTCCACAGTCACTCTCTCTCTCTGTCTCTCCACAGTCACTCTCTCTCTCTCTGTCTCTCCACAGTCACTCTCTCTCTCTCTCTGTCTCTCCACAGTCACTCTCTCTCTCTCTGTCTCTCTCTCTGTCTCTCCACTCTCACTCTCTCACTGCCACTCTCTCACTCTCTCACTCTGCCTCTCTCTCACTCTCTCACTCTGCCTCTCTCACTCTGTCTCTCTGTCTCTCTCTCACTCTGTCTCTCTCTCTCTCACTCTGTCTCTCTCTCTCACTCTGTCTCTCTCTCTCACTCTGTCTTTCTCTCTCACTCTGTCTCTCTCTCTCACTCTGTCTCTCTCTCTCACTCTGTCTCTCTCTCTCTCACTCTGTCTCTCTCTCTCTCTCTCACTCTGTCTCTCTCTCTCTCTCTCTCTCTCACTCTGTGTCTCTCTCTCTCTCTCTCTCTCTCACTCTGTCTCTCTCTCTCTCTCTCTCCCCCTGTCTCTCTCTCTCCCCCTGTCTCTCTCTCTCTCCCCCTGTCTCTCCCTCTCTCTCTCCCCCTGTCTCCCCGTCTCTCCCCCTCCATCTCTCTCACTCTGTCTCTCTCTCACTCTGTCTCTCTCTCACTCTGTCTCTCTCTCTCACTCTGTCTCTCTCTCTCACTCTGTCTCTCTCTCTCTCTCTCTCTCACTCTGTCTCTCTCTCTCACACTCTGTCTCTCTCTCTCACTATGTCTCTCTCTCTCTCTCACTCTGTCTCTCTCTCTCTCTCCCCCTGTCTCTCTCTCCCCCTGTCTCTCTCTCTCTCTCCCCCTGTCTCTCCCTCTCTCTCTCCCGCTGTCTCTCCCCCTGTCTCTCCCCGTCTCTCCCCCTCCATCTCTCTCCCTCTCTCCCCCTGTCTCTCCCTCTCTCTCTCCCCCTGTCTCTCCCCGTCTCTCCCCATCTGTCTCTCCCTCTCTCCCCCTGTCTCTCCCTCTCTCCCCCTGTGTCTCCCTCTCTCCCCCTGTGTCTCCCTCTCTCTCTCCCCCTGTCTCTCCCTCTCTCTCTCCCCGTCTCTGTCTCTCTCTCTCCCCGTCTCTGTCTCTCTCTCTCTCTCCCCCTGTCTCTCTCTCTCTCCACCTGTCTCTCTCTCTCCCGCTGTCTCTCTCTCTCTCTCCCCCTGTCTCTCTCTCTCCCCCTGTCTCTCCCTCTCTCTCTCCCCCTGTCTCTCCTTCTCTCTCTCGCCCTGTCTCTCCCCGTCTCTCCCTCTCTCTCTCCCCCTGTCTCTCCCTCTCTCTCTCCCCCTGTCTCTCCCCGTCTCTCCCCCTCCATTTCTCTCCCTCTGTCTCTCCCTCTCTCTCTCCCCCTGTCTCTCCCCCTCCATCTCTCTCCCTCTGTCTCTCCCTCTCTCCCCCTGTCTCTCCCTCTCTCCCCCTGTGTCTCCCTCTCTCTCTCCCCCTGTCTCTCCCTCTCTCTCTCCCCGTCTCTGTCTCTCTCTCTCCCCGTCTCTGTCTCTCTCTCTCCCTCTGTCTCTCTCTCTCTCCCCCTCTCTCTCTCTCTCCCCCTGTCTCTCTCCCTCTCCCCCTGTCTCTCTCTCTCTCCCCCTGTCTCTCTCTCTCTCCCCCTGTCTCTCTCTCTCTCCCCCTGTCTCTCTCCCTCTCTCCCCCTGTCTCTCCCTCTCTCTCTCCCCGTCTCTCCCCCTCCATCTCTCTCCCTCTGTCTCTCCATCTCTCTCTCCCCGTCTCTCCCCCTCCATCTCTCTCCCTCTCTCTCCCTCTCTCCCCCTCCCTCTCTCTCTCCCCTGTCTCTCCCTCTCTCTCTCCCCGTCTCTGTCTCTCTCTCTCCCCGTCTCTGTCTCTCTCTCTCTCTCTCCCCCTGTCTCTCTCTCTCTCTCTCTCCCCCTGTCTCTCTCTCTCTCTCTCTCTCCCCCTGTCTCTCCCCCTGTCTCTCCCTCTCTCTCTCCCCCTGTCTCTCCCTCTCTCTCTCCCTCTCTCTCTCCCCCTGTCTCTCTCCCTCTCCCCCTGTCTCTCTCTCTCCCCCTGTCTCTCTCTCTCCCCCTGTCTCTCTCTCTCTCCCCCTGTCTCTCTCTCTCTCTCCCCCTGTCTCTCTCTCTCTCCCCCTGTCTCTCTCTCTCTCCCCCTGTCTCTCTTCCTCTCTCCCCCTGTCTCTCCCTCTCTCTCTCCCCCTGTCTCTCCCCGTCTCTCCCCCTCCATCTCTCTCCCTCTCTCCCCCTGTCTCTCCCTCTCTCTCTCCCCCTGTCTCTCCCCGTCTCTCCCCCTCCATCTCTCTCCCTCTGTCTCTCCCTCTCTCCCCCTGTCTCTCCCTCTCTCCCCCTGTGTCTCCCTCTCTCTCTCCCCGTCTCTGTCTCCCTCTCTCCCCCTGTCTCTCTCTCTCTCCCCCTGTCTCTCTCTCCCCCTGTCTCTCCCTCTCTCCCCCTGTCTCTCCCTCTCTCCCCCTGTCTCTCCCTCTCTCTCCCCCTGTCTCTCCCTCTCTCTCTCCCCCTGTCTCTCCTTCTCTCTCTCCCCCTGTCTCTCTCCCTCTCTCCCCTGTCTCTCCCTCTCTCTCTCCCCCTGTCTCTCCCCGTCTCTCCCCCTCCATCTCTCTCCTTCTCTCCCCCTGTCTCTCCCTCTCTCTCTCCCCCTGTCTCTCCCCGTCTCTCCCCCTCCATCTCTCTCCCTCTGTCTCTCCCTCTCTCCCCCTGTCTCTCCCTCTCTCCCCCTGTGTCTCCCTCTCTTTCTCCCCGTCTCTGTCTCCCTCTCTCCCCGTCTCTGTCTCTCTCTCTCCCCGTCTCTGTCTCTCTCTCTCTCCCCCTGTCTCTCTCTCTCTCCCCCTGTCTCTCTCTCTCCCCCTGTCTCTCTCTCTCCCCCTGTCTCTCTCTCTCCCCCTGTCTCTCCCTCTCTCCCCCTGTCTCTCCCTCTCTCTCTCCCCCTGTCTCTCCCTCTCTCTCTCCCCCTGTCTCTCCCCCTCTCTCTCCCCCTGTCTCTCCCCGTCTCTCCCTCTCTCTCTCCCCCTGTCTCTCCCCGTCTCTCCCTCTCTCTCTCCCCCTGTCTCTCCCCCTGTCTCTCCCCGTCTCTCCCTTTCTCCCCCTGTCTCTCCCTCTCTCCCCCTGTCTCTCCCCGTCTCTCCCCCTCCATCTCTCTCCCTCTGTCTCTCCCTCTCTCCCCCTGTCTCTCCCTCTCTCCCCCTGTCTCTCCCTGTCTCCCACCTGTCTCTCCCTCTCTCCCCCTGTCTCTGCCTCTCTCTCTCTCCCCCTGTCTCTCCCTCTCTCTCTCCCTGTCTCTCCCTCTCTCCCCCTGTCTCTCCCTCTCTCTCTCCCCCTGTCTCTCCCTCTCTCTCTCCCCCTGTCTCTCCCTCTCTCTCTCCCCGTCTCTCCCTCTGTCTCTCCCTCTCTCCCCCTGTGTCTCCCTCCCTCTTTCCCCCTGTGTCTCCCTCTCTCTCTCCCCCTGTCTCTCCCTCTCTCTCTCCCCGTCTCTCCCTCTCTCTCCCCCTGTCTCTCTCTCTCTCTCCCCCTGTCTCTCCCCCTCCATCTCTCTCCCTCTGTCTCTCCCTCTCTCCCCCTGTCTCTCCCTCTCTCCCCCTGTGTCTCCCTCTCTCTCTCCCCCTGTCTCTCCCTCTCTCTCTCCCCGTCTCTGTCTCTCTCTCTCCCCGTCTCTGTCTCTCTCTCTCCCTCTGTCTCTCTCTCTCTCCCCCTCTCTCTCTCTCTCCCCCTGTCTCTCTCCCTCTCCCCCTGTCTCTCTCTCTCTCCCCCCTGTCTCTCTCTCTCTCCCCCTGTCTCTCTCTCTCTCCCCCTGTCTCTCTCCCTCTCTCCCCCTGTCTCTCCCTCTCTCTCTCCCCGTCTCTCCCCCTCCATCTCTCTCCCTCTGTCTCTCCATCTCTCTCTCCCCGTCTCTCCCCCTCCATCTCTCTCCCTCTCTCTCCCTCTCTCCCCCTCCCTCTCTCTCTCCCCTGTCTCTCCCTCTCTCTCTCCCCGTCTCTGTCTCTCTCTCTCCCCGTCTCTGTCTCTCTCTCTCTCTCTCCCCCTGTCTCTCTCTCTCTCTCTCTCCCCCTGTCTCTCTCTCTCTCTCTCTCTCCCCCTGTCTCTCCCCCTGTCTCTCCCTCTCTCTCTCCCCCTGTCTCTCCCTCTCTCTCTCCCTCTCTCTCTCCCCCTGTCTCTCTCCCTCTCCCCCTGTCTCTCTCTCTCCCCCTGTCTCTCTCTCTCCCCCTGTCTCTCTCTCTCTCCCCCTGTCTCTCTCTCTCTCTCCCCCTGTCTCTCTCTCTCTCCCCCTGTCTCTCTCTCTCTCCCCCTGTCTCTCTCCCTCTCTCCCCCTGTCTCTCCCTCTCTCTCTCCCCCTGTCTCTCCCCGTCTCTCCCCCTCCATCTCTCTCCCTCTCTCCCCCTGTCTCTCCCTCTCTCTCTCCCCCTGTCTCTCCCCGTCTCTCCCCCTCCATCTCTCTCCCTCTGTCTCTCCCTCTCTCCCCCTGTCTCTCCCTCTCTCCCCCTGTGTCTCCCTCTCTCTCTCCCCCGTCTCTGTCTCCCTCTCTCCCCCTGTCTCTCTCTCTCTCCCCCTGTCTCTCTCTCCCCCTGTCTCTCCCTCTCTCCCCCTGTCTCTCCCTCTCTCCCCCTGTCTCTCCCTCTCTCTCCCCCTGTCTCTCCCTCTCTCTCTCCCCCTGTCTCTCCTTCTCTCTCTCCCCCTGTCTCTCTCCCTCTCTCCCCTGTCTCTCCCTCTCTCTCTCCCCCTGTCTCTCCCCGTCTCTCCCCCTCCATCTCTCTCCTTCTCTCCCCCTGTCTCTCCTCTCTCTCTCCCCCTGTCTCTCCCCGTCTCTCCCCCTCCATCTCTCTCCCTCTGTCTCTCCCTCTCTCCCCCTGTCTCTCCCTCTCTCCCCCTGTGTCTCCCTCTCTTTCTCCCCGTCTCTGTCTCCCTCTCTCCCCGTCTCTGTCTCTCTCTCTCCCCGTCTCTGTCTCTCTCTCTCTCCCCCTGTCTCTCTCTCTCTCCCCCTGTCTCTCTCTCTCCCCCTGTCTCTCTCTCTCCCCCTGTCTCTCTCTCTCCCCCTGTCTCTCCCTCTCTCCCCCTGTCTCTCCCTCTCTCTCTCCCCCTGTCTCTCCCTCTCTCTCTCCCCCTGTCTCTCCCCCTCTCTCTCCCCCTGTCTCTCCCCGTCTCTCCCTCTCTCTCTCCCCCTGTCTCTCCCCGTCTCTCCCTCTCTCTCTCCCCCTGTCTCTCCCCCTGTCTCTCCCCGTCTCTCCCTTTCTCCCCCTGTCTCTCCCTCTCTCCCCTGTCTCTCCCCGTCTCTCCCCCTCCATCTCTCTCCCTCTGTCTCTCCCTCTCTCCCCCTGTCTCTCCCTCTCTCCCCCTGTCTCTCCCTGTCTCCCACCTGTCTCTCCCTCTCTCCCCCTGTCTCTGCCTCTCTCTCTCTCCCCCTGTCTCTCCCTCTCTCTCTCCCTGTCTCTCCCTCTCTCCCCCTGTCTCTCCCTCTCTCTCTCCCCCTGTCTCTCCCTCTCTCTCTCCCCCTGTCTCTCCCTCTCTCTCTCCCCGTCTCTCCCTCTGTCTCTCCCTCTCTCCCCCTGTGTCTCCCTCCCTCTTTCCCCCTGTGTCTCCCTCTCTCTCTCCCCCTGTCTCTCCCTCTCTCTCTCCCCGTCTCTCCCTCTCTCTCCCCCTGTCTCTCTCTCTCTCTCCCCCTGTCTCTCTCCCCCTGTCTCTCTCTCTCTCCCCCTGTCTCTCTCTCTCCCCCTGTCTCTCTCTCTCTCCCCCTGTCTCTCCCTCTCTCCCCCTGTCTCTCCCTCTCTCCCCCTGTCTCTCCCTCTCTCTCTCCCCCTGTCTCTCCCTCTCTCTCTCCCCCTGTCTCTCCCCGTCTCTCCCTCTCTCTCTCCCCCTCTCTCTCCCCGTCTCTCCCTCTCTCTCCCCCTGTCTCTCCCTCTCTCTCTCCCCGTCTCTCCCCGTCTCTCCCTTTCTCCCCCTGTCTCTCCCCGTCTCTCCCCCTCCATCTCTCTCCCTCTGTCTCTCCCTCTCTCCCCCTGTCTCTCCCTCTCTCCCCCTGTCTCTCCCTCTCTCTCTCTCCCCCTGTCTCTCCCTCTCTCTCTCCCCATCTCTCCCTCTCTCCCCCTGTCTCCATCTCTCCCCCTGTCTCCCTCTCTCTCTCCCCCTGTCTCTCCCTCTCTCTCTCCCCGTCTCTCTCTCTCCCCCTGTCTCTCCCTCTCTCTCTCCCCCTGTCTCTCCCTCTCTCTCTCCCCCTGTCTCTCCCTCTCTCTCTCCCCCTGTCTCTCCCTCTCTCTCTCCCCCTGTCTCTCCCTCTCTCTCTCCCTTTCTCTCTCCCCCTGTCTCTCCCTCTCTCTCCCCCCCTGTCTCTCCCTCTCTCCCCCTGTGTCTCCCTCCCTCTTTCCCCCTGTCTCTCCCTCTCTCTCTCCCCCTGTCTCTCCCTCTCTCTCTCCCCGTCTCTCTCTCTCCCCCTGTCTCTCTCTCTCTCTCTCCCCCTGTCTCTCTCTCTCTCCCCCTGTCTCTCTCTCTCTCCCCCTGTCTCTCCCTCCCTCCCCCTGTCTCTCCCTCTCTCTCTCCCCCGTCTCTCCCTCTCTCTCTCTCCCCCTGTCTCTCCCTCTATCTCTCCCCCTGTCTCTCCCTCTCTCTCTCCCCCTGTCTCTCCCTCTCTCTCCCCCTCTCTCTCCCCCTCTCTCTCCCCCTCTCTCTCCCCCTCTCTCCCCCTGTCTGTCCCCCTGTCTCTCCCTCTCCCCCTGTCTTCCTTTCTGTCTCATCTTAACTGCCGTATACCTACACTGAAGTAACCAGCCCTGCTCTCTTCCAGATCTGACTCAAGTTTCACACGGGAGACATCGGAAGACAGGTAGGGAACACCTCCCCTCCAGTATAGTGATGAACAAATAGGTGATTGGTGCGCAGCTAATAATTAGTGAAACACAATAGGCAATATGCAGTGCACAGTGATATTATAATCAGAAAAATTCAACCTTGAATGTGGATAAGTCACATATGATGCGTCTGCAGCCCTTCTTGGGGGTGTCCCAGCACCCCTAGAGCTATGGAAGAGACAAAAAAACAAGGCGCACAATGCACATAGTGAAGTACAATAAAAATAAAAGTTTACTTGTAAAAATATATATATTCTGCGTACATCAATAGAGTAAAATATAGGCAGTTGGTAATTGGGTATACCACACCAGTACACAGCTCCAGACGGCACTCCTCACTCAATTGTAGGGTGCAGGGGATCTCTCCTCATCTGATGTCAAGCTGGTAGTTGTGGAAGCTGTCTCCCTCTCACTCAAGACGGGGCAGGTCTCAGTCTCTGCTGCCGGATAGTCCTGGAGCAACTGTCCTCATCAGCGTGTAGCAGCCTCCGCTCACATCCGCATCCAAGCACGTTAGTCACGTGTCGCTACTCCTCCATGGAGCGCCCGATCGTGACATCACAGTCCGGTCGCACTATTCTACGAACCGCCTGCAAGGTCTCACTCAGTGCGGTGTAGCTAAGGATACACGCGGCTTCTTGGGAAGATGTAAAAGGCACAAAGTCTTGCGTGAAACAGGGAAACACTTACGGAGTGTTAACACCAACAAGAGGGTAATAAAAACGAGCACTGACACCCTCCAACGCGTTTCGTAACTCGTGGTTACTTCTTCAGGGAATGTATGCAGATGGGGGGGGGTTTACACATATATATACACCCACTAATTAATCAATTAGATTTCATGGTGTCAAGTTGCTGCTCAAAACATTAAAGGTGCAGTGACTAGCTCATTCAAAAAGCTGCAATACAATGATGTCTAATGAAAAAAAACAAAATGTCTAGTACAATCTTTATACATTCAACAATAAAATACAATTTATAAAAACAGATACATATCCTAAAATCGAACAGTGAGTATCTGAAAGAGATAAAACAGGTTTAAAGACATGCATGATTCGTTGCAATTCAGCATATATAAACAGGAGCAGAAAAACACAACTAATACAAAGACCAGATATCTATATCTTCATTTAACCCCTTAGGGGATAGGGAGTTAAGTTGATAAATCCAGAATGTTTCTTGGTATGAGAGACTTTTAGTTCTATCTCCTCCCCTTCTTGCCCTAGGGACCACTTTGATACCTTTAAACATTAATTTAGACGGGTCTTTATTATGATGTGATGCAAAGTGGCGAGAAACTATGTTTCTCATAACCTGCTTTGATGTTTCTAACATGCTCCTGTATCCTGATTTTAAGGCATCTTTTGGTGCGACCCACATATTGTAGGCCGCATTCACAATTAATCATGTACACCACATGGGTCGTATTACAATTTATAAAAGAGTCAATAGCAAAGATTTCATTTGTGGTAAAGGATTTAAAAGTTTTTTTCTCTGGATGTAAATACCTACAAATAGAGCACTTCCCACATTGGTAATTTCCTAGGGGTTTATCCCCAAGCCAGATTTTTGTAATTGGCTTTGTGCGAGCAGAGCCCACATCACTGGGTGCTAGTGCGTTTTTTAAATTTTTGGCCCTTCTGTAGGTGAATTTAGGAAAATCAGATATATGATTATTTAATACTGGATCGGAACTTAGAATTGCCCAATGTTTTCTTATTATGCTTTCAATTTTCTTGTTCATTGAGTTAAATGTAGTAACAAAAGGTATTTCCAGCACATTACTTTGTCCCCTACTGTATGTGATTCCTTATTTCTTGGGATTAGCATCAGCTGTCTATCCATAGATCGGACTGCATCTAGATCTCTAGTTAAACTAGCACTAGAGTACCCTCTCTCCATAAATTTGTCAAACAATGCTTTTGATTGTATCTCAAAATCTTGTTCCCCACTACAGTTTCGCTTAACGCGAATAAATTGGCCCTTGGGAATGTTCGTGATCCACGATTTTTTGTGGTTGCTATTAGCCATTAGAATGTTATTGGCATCGATTTCTTTGAAATAAACTTTTGTTGAAACATTCCCATTGTCCAATGCTGTTAATTGAAGATCTAAATAGTTAATACTCTGTGGGTTCGATACATGTGTAAAAATCAAATTTCTATCGTTAGTATTCAGATAGGAGAGAAAGGAACAGACAGACACCTCATCACCTTCCCATACACACAAGATATCGTCTATATAACGACGCCAAAGGATAATTTGTTGGCTGTATGGGTTATTAGTCCAGATATTCTGTAGTTCCCACTGACCCACGCACAGGTTTGCGAAACTGGGGGCAAATCTAGTACCCATCGCAGTTCCGCAAACCTGTAAAAAGAACTCTGTCAAAAATAAAAAATAATTATGGGTCAGTATGAATTCAATGGATTTCAAGATGAACTCTATATTGAGGTGATGTAGAGTGCTGTCTGTCTCTAGAAAAAATTTCACTGCCTGCAGTCCTTTATCGTGTGGTATATGTGTGTAAAGTGCTTGGACGTCACACATGATCCATTTATATGTACTCTTCCACTCAAAGTCTTGAAATGTAAGAAGAACTGAGGATGTATCTTTTAGATAGGAAGGTAATTGAGTAACATATATTTGTAAAAAAAAATCTACATATTGCGAAAGATTCGCAGTTAGGGAGTCTATTCCCGAAATAATGGGACGGCCGGGTGGGTTGGAGATACATTTATGAACTTTGGGCAAATGATAAAACACTGGTATTGTGGGAGAAACACTAAACAAAAAGTCAAATTCCGCTTGTGTAATCACAGTATCAAAGATAGCCTTATCTAGAAGGTCCTTCAAAAGGTTAGTGAACTCACTTGTGGGATCTTTATCCAATACCTTATAGAAGGATGTATCATAGAGGAGGCGGTGGGCTTCCATTTCGTAATCCTTACGATTTTGGAGCACCACACCGCCCCCCTTATCCGCCTGTCTAATAATAAGGTCATTATTGTCCCTTAAATACTTTAGGGCCAGGTTCTCTTGTTGACTTAAATTGTGTCTAATGTCTCCTGTTTTACAGGTTTGCACCAATTTAGAGAAATCATCATTTACCATATTAAAAAAAAGTGTCGATATGGTGCCCTTTAGATTGTGCAGGGTAAAATCTAGACCTTTTCTTAAATTCGGTATGTCTACAAACCAAGTCTTCTGTATTAAGTTCCAGAGTCTCTAGTAATGGTTCCTTTTCCTTCACTATTTGTGGACAATCATTTTCAATTTTTATAAAATGTCGTTTGAGAGTTAAATTTCTCACAAATTTGTGGAGATCACTATATAATTGAAAGCCATTTGGGCTACTAGATCTCGAGAAATTCAGGCCCCTATTCAATACAGTTTTCTGATCATTGGTCAGTATCACCGTAGACAAATTAAAGATACCTTTGTCTACGGGGATCCTAGACTTGAGTCTCTTCTCTTGGACTCTGGTTCCTGCTCTCGTTCCTCTTCTGGTAGTGACCTTTTTATCTTTGATTTCACTGTAGGGCTGTTTACATAATCCTGTTTCCTCTCCTTCCCCTTCTTTGTTTCTTTTATCGGGTAGAATCTGCTCCTCAGCATTTCTAAAAAACGGGAGCCAGATGGAGACTCAATAGAGGATTTACTATGGGAGACTTCTTTTAGTCTATTTTCCTCTTTTCTTGGGTCTTGTTTATTCTCTAAGGGTTGAGGTTTTTGGTGTTGGTCTCTACTTTTATCAGAGTAATTCTGTCTGGCGTTTGAACTATGATCTGTGTGTCTATAGTTATCTCTTCTATCATTTGATTTATTTCTATAATGATCCTGCTTCCTATTATTGGACCACCCACGTTTTTTGGGGGGCCCTCTTTTTCCTGAGCCCCTATTTCCAGACGTATGTTGGTCTCTTCTCGCACCATAATTGGGAATGTAAATTTTATCTATTACCCTACCTCTCTCCCCCTTTTTGGCCCAGTCTCTCTCTTTACCCGAATCATAATCTGCTTTGTCTCTCATAAATTTATCATGTTTAATTTTAGTTATCTCTTCGCCTGTACTTTCAAGTTTAGCGAGTAATTCTACTTCAATCTTAGAACAATCTTTATCTATGACTAAGGGTTCCAAGATTTTAATCTCTTTCAGTAACTCCTTCTCAATAATTAAAATTGATTTATTGCGCTCAAAAATAATTAAACGCATTAAATCTCTGGAACATTCATCAAGAATGCTGTTCCATTCTTTCATAAAATGCTCGTTCTCTTTCCCAAATGTGGGGGGCTTCTGTACTCTCAGACCTCTTGGAATTCTATTACAGTCTAAATATTTCTGTAAAGTGATTTTTTCAAGCCAAAATTTATTATCTTTCAACAAGAGATCTTCAAGTATCTTGAAGTGTTCTTCTATTGAGAGATCTATTTCATCCCCTTCTGAGTGGTCCCTGGGTTTCTCAGTGAACAAACGATCAAACTGTTCTTGTCTTTTGTCTCTAAGATTAAGTAGACCCCACACCATATTGATATATATTCACAGAATTGTTATTACCCTCTTGTTGGTGTTAACACTCCGTAAGTGTTTCCCTGTTTCACGCAAGACTTTGTGCCTTTTACATCTTCCCAAGAAGCCGCGTGTATCCTTAGCTACACCGCACTGAGTGAGACCTTGCAGGCGGTTCGTAGAATAGTGCGACCGGACTGTGACGTCACGATCGGGCGCTCCATGGAGGAGTAGCGACACGTGACTAACGTGCTTGGATGCGGATGTGAGCGGAGGCTGCTACACGCTGATGAGGACAGTTGCTCCAGGACTATCCGGCAGCAGAGACTGAGACCTGCCCCGTCTTGAGTGAGAGGGAGACGGCTTCCACAACTACCAGCTTGACATCAGATGAGGAGAGATCCCCTGCACCCTACAATTGAGTGAGGAGTGCCGTCTGGAGCTGTGTACTGGTGTGGTATACCCAATTACCAACTGCCTATATTTTACTCTATTGATGTACGCAGAATATATATATTTTTACAAGTAAACTTTTATTTTTATTGTACTTCACTATGTGCGTTGTGCGCCTTGTTTTTTTGTCTCCTCCAGTATAGTACCTTGAGGGACTGCGGATCAGGTAACATCCCATCCGGGATTGCTGCTTTAGAAATTGTGAAGAGGGGGCGTCCTGACAATGGTTTAGGGGTACAGAAGTCATTCACATCTGGCTTTTTTTTTGTTCGATTAGTGAGGCCATCCGAGACACACACACACACCACACACCCACACCACACACACACACGTAACTAGGACTAATGGTAGTAAAGTATAAGTGTAATACAATATATAAACTGTTAATGTAAAAAAAAAAAATTGTGTCCCGGTTTTTCATTTTCAAAATCTGGTCACCCTAGTAATAAGGGATAATAGTATATGAACATTGTGCTTGGTGTTTGATATTCATGGTCGAATGGGACAGTTGTTTAACCCTTGGCACTATTTGGTATGCACCCTGAGTTATGGGGAGTGAATGACTCACTACCTCTGACTTTGAAAGGTTGCTAAATGACTATTACTGTTTGTTTAAACATACATGACCAACTGGGACAATCATTTAGCCCGTTGTCACGAGAGCTTGCGACAGGCTGTAATTTTCACCAAAAAAAACTATATATAAATATATATATACCTGGGTTTGAACTGGGACGAGACTTAAGATATGATAAATATAATTTATTCCTTGATAAAGGTGAACACAACAGATTATACAATAACAGGCAAAATATAGACACTTACTTAAAAGATGAAAATAATGAAAACAGTCCCATCTGAACTGGCAGTTTCATCCAGCAATCAGCCCAAGACATTGCATGGCATTTCTCTCAGCAATCAGGAAATCATTCAGCAAACGAAGACAAAGGATATATGGGTGGACAGCAGTTTATAAACCGTTTGTCCCTCTATCTGTAACCTTAGGTGCCGAGACGGCTAGCAAATGTCCCTTTGAAGCTTTTGAAGCTAGGTGGTCAGTGTGAAAAGTTCCACTTCCTCTGGTTAATTCCTTTTGTCCGTTGGGCCAAGCATAAGCAATTAGCCACTTAGTCTTTGATGATCAGGTTTGTAAATTCTCCTTTCCTGCTCATCACATAGCAGGGGGTTCCTCAAACTCAACCAAAATTTCATATTTACTGCAAATCATTGCATAACTTCCGTTCCGTAATACACACAGTCCGGTGAGATATATTAATACGGTCTGTGGCACCTGACGCTCGCAGGAAGACCAAAAATTACATTGTAATATGAACATTAATAGAGATATTAATATCTGGCATTTAGCAACAGGTAAATGTACAATGTTTAGCCTCAAAACGATGGGCTACATCCAACGGATACACATATGTAATTCTTATCCTTTTCAGCCAAGGACATCTCATAGTATTCCTATATTTAATAAAGTTACTCACTTTTGATATCCTGTTGGGGGTAGCCCCCCCCCCCTGGCCCCATCAATAAAACCTTTTGAAGTGGGGAGGATATTTGTCATGTTTCCTCCTGCAGGAAACCTTGGTGTGTAAGTGTGAGCTGTTACACTTAACTATTCCTTGTGCCTGCCTCCCGCATAAACAATTAGGTAATTACTTCTTGAGCTATCTATCACACCTAGCCCAGACTCCTCTTTTGATATGCATTTCCAGAGAGGAAGCTTGCATATCAAAACGTGAATACTCATATGAGGCACCATTTGGTTCCTTACGCATTACAAAGACAGGCATTCTGCCTGTACATTAGCACACCATTAGCATTCTGCCTGTGTATTTCAAAAACTGCAAAAAGTCACTTTATCAAAAATATATGTCCCTCTTATGACAAAGTTATATTTTTAATATGTGTGTACTTGGGGGGTGACCCGGAGGCTGTACCCCAAGGCTCAGGGTCCTGGCTTACTCCGTTACCAAAATACCAGTTTTCAGGTAACTGTTTATTCAGCACTGCCTTTTGTCACCAACCTGGGTTTAAATCCCAGGACAAACCAACTGCAGGGCAGTTTTAAAACACAGAGAACCAATATTTAGGCAAAAGCTTGCATTCCCCCATCTGCATCTATCATGTGGGGTTCTAAACCCTTCTCTTTTCACATTCAACTTCAATTAACCCTTTGAAGTCCAGATTTCCTTAAAGGACATAATACAGTGGAATTTTCTTAAACTGTAGCTCATTAACCCCTTAAGTCCCAGTGGGTGGGTTATGCAGACCCTGATCCAGCAACAACATCATTTACACAGTGGAATAAGCATTTTCATGTTATTTAGCAAGGGTTAAGTCACAGTTCTGGGCCTCAGCCCAGTTAACCCCTTGTCTCCCTGGCGAGGTTAGAGGGGGGGCCCTTGGGGGGTAACCCCGTTAATCCCGGGCCAAACCCTCCCTACCGCCACACCAATCTATACCCACATGCAGCAGAGCAGAACACCCTTCTATGAGCGAAAGGGGGGGGGGGGGTGATAGACAGCACTCTGACACAATGACTCAGCAAGGTTGCAGGGTGTACGGAACAGGAAGGGACCCTAATTCCCTTCAGAAGTACTAACAAACCAAAAAATAGTACCAGCACTCTCTGTCTCACAGCTACAGATATACGCGAATACCAGTGTAGGGAATATGAATAATTAAATGACACTAATAATAAACTGAAAATATAGCAACAATAGCCAATACGCCAATGCAAGAATAAATATCACCATAGAGGAAATCAAAAATAAAGGGGGTAGAGGGGAAAGAAGGAGAAGGGGAAAAAAACACAAAAGAAAAGCAAAAAATCACAAAAATGGAAAAAGGAAAGCAAGCACTTGACAAAGCACAAGGAAGAGGGTTTGCTTATACTTGTTCACTGATTGACATCTGATATCTGCATATGTTCTGTGTCTTTTACAATATTCTTGTATCTACATTCATTGTTTCATATTTGATATCTGCTTATGTGATTTGCCCTCTTTAGACTTTAGATTTATATCATTAGCTGAGTGTGGGATTATTTGACAGTGGGAGGGAAGGCTTAGGGAAGTACCTCTGGGACCCTTTGGGACCAGGGGGAATGGGCCAGATGAAGAGGTCACCCCTCGAAACGTCGCCCCCCTAGTTTGCTTTCCTTTTTCCATTTTTGTGATTTTTTGCTTTTCTTTTGTGTTTTTTTCCCCTTCTCCTTCTTTCCCCTCTACCCCCTTTATTTTTGATTTCCTCTATGGGGATATTTATTCTTGCATTGGCGTATTGGCTATTGTTGCTATATTTTCAGTTTATTATTAGTGTCATTAAATTATTCATATTCCCTACACTGGTATTCGCTTATATCTGTAGCTGTGAGACAGAGAGTGCTGGTACTATTTTTTGGTTTGTTAACCCTTCTATGAGCAGACACTTGGTACTATTTGTACACCAACACTGCAGGGTAATTAGGGATAGCAGTACATAAACATTGTGCCTGGTACATTTACCCCACATATGACCTTATGTTACTGTGACTATTGTTGGAGTTATATAAATTACCAACTGGTCACCTGCTATATTATCATTAACATCACCAGGCTATGAACTAGCCATTAGTCCTTATCCTGGATCACTCATATAGTGTTTATACCCAGGCATAGACTTACATTAAGCATTCCATACTCCGCTGTGCCTAACATGCGCTCAGATACCAGGTTTTAATTAGATTGTTTTTCTTGTTATCATTAATAAAATTTATTTATTTGGAGCTCTACCCCCAGTGAGTGCATCTTGTGGGATTATTTCCTTGTTTCTCAGTATATATTTGTTATTGCCCAGACTAATCAATTTGAACCATAGAGGGTTTATCCCCAAAAGAGAAACTAGAAACAATATAAGGAGTTGATAAACTTAATGCATCTCGTACATTCTAGAAAACTTAAAGCTATGCTCCTGTCAATGGACACAGAAATAAATCATCCGATAGGATTCATTGGATTTTTATGGAGATAATGATTAGGTAAACAGGTATGGGTGACTCCTTTATGAAATACATACAGGCTCTTTATAATTCTCCCACTACAAGAGTTCAGGGAGGAGGCACTCTATTACTGTAGCACCTTTTGAAATACGCAACAGATGTCTGCTTTCCCCCTTCATCTTTGCCCTGGTTATTGAACCACTAGAAGACAGCATACAATCTAATCACTATACTGTATATCTGGTGTCTGTAAAACCTAGAAAGCATAAAATAGCATTATATGCAGATGATGTCTGGTTGATTCGGAATAATTCCCTTATCTCTATGCCTAATATCATGAAGGAAATCCAAGCTGTCAGTGAACTTTTACATTTCCAAATACATTTGTCTAAATTGGAAGCATTAAATATCTTGCTCACACCTAGCACTGTTGATCAGCGTAAAGCAGCCAAACATGTGAAATCTTCTATGTTTTTATTTATTTATTTCAATAAGTCAGTTCTGTAGTATTGGATAATAGTGACTGTTTTTTAATTTTTTTATTATTCAATTTATAATGCCATTTTTAATGCATTGTAAAGCATGCTTTGATCTCCCAAGCAATGCAAGATCTTTGCAATACTCCTGTGAGGGATAATTTTTTTTACAAATGTTCGCATCAGTTTGAGCTGTAAACTGTAACAATAGATAATGTTACCTTAGGTAATATAAGGATACATTGTTGTAGCTGCTAAATTAGGCCGCGCTCATGGTGGGGGCATTGCTGTGTGCGCGCGCTTGCATGCGTGCACAGTTTTGGGACTCATTTCAAATTTGATATTGCAGTTCTTCAAGCGCCCGCGGAGCTGTGTGCGTCGACAGCTACATTTTGCCGAGACAAGTCAATTTGAGATTTCAGGCTGCAGTCGCGTGACATCAGCATCACGTGAGCTGGTTCAGCCAATGAGGGCAAACCAGCTGCGTGATACGTCCGTGATGCGTTTGCCATTCCCCCCAAAATGCACCTGATTGTCTCCCCAATCTCCTGCAGCCTAGTGCACACATCGCTGGGACTGCAGGAGTGCGCGCGGTGGCGCACAAGGTAGTGCACGTCCGTGCTACCACCATGAGCTCGGCCTTTCCCTGACTGAAGCAGCCATTATGTTGGTCACACAATCAGGATTTTGACAGATTTATAAAAGGAGCACAAAACGGTTGCCAGCCAGGTAAGACTGTTGAATTATACAGTACCACATGCTTCATATATAAAAATGTAAAAGAAAAGTTGGAAAGCTGCTTGAAGGAAAATGTTTCTTTTTCAATGGACATCCACTTCAATTAAATATTTAGGAGTTAAAATTACACCACACATAGGGGAAGATCCACAAAGCTTTATTAAAATAGGTAAAATAACCGATATATGTAACAGACATAATTTTTCCTGATTTTAAAGGGTATCTACAAAGCTAATTATATGCTAAAACAACAACCATTGGCCATGTAGCATAGTTATGATATCTGTAGTAGCGGGGATGTTTGTAGCGCTAAGATGCTCTAGTCAATAGACTACACGTGCGCATTGGGAAAAATATAACGTACGTTCTAATTAACGCATATGCGTTCCAGCCATGGAACACATGTGCATTACTGAAATGTAATGCCAATGCGCACGTTCAAATGAAAATAAATACCCAATACATAGGGAAGTTTCTCAGCCATATTAGCCAGACCCTACAAGCCTGAGGAGGCTTCTACCTCTGCTGCTGCTGGACAGATCAGAGAAGAGGAGCGCAGTTAAGGTTAAAATTATATAAAGTATTTGTAAGGGTTCCAGTCCAGGCTTTGGCTAGAACCCGCCCTTATCCGGCTGCTGTGGACATCTTGGTTGCTGGCAAGCCTCCTCCTGAACTTTGTTATTGGCTGCACGAGTTCAAGGGATTAAATAGCAGTCAGTGAATTCCAGCCCCTGCCTGAGCATTGTATACATTTCCCTGTGTTCCTGGCCACCTTGGGTTCTAGTTGCTGAGCCTTCCTTGTTCGTGAGCCTTCCCTGTTGTTGTGGCTAGCCTGTTCCGGAGGCTAGTCTGTTCATTTGAAATCCCTGTTGCTGACCCAGGACTGTGACCCCGACCTCGCTGCCTACCGCATGCCCTGACCTATTGATTGTCGCTTGAATTCTGCACCACTGCCGCCTGCCCTGACCCTTTGCCTGCTTACCGACTATGGTTACTCTAAAAGGGCTCTGTCCCTAGGCTCTGGTCAGTTAATTGGCATCCCTACCTCAGCCCTGCTGGTCTGCTTCCTGATCTGATCTGAGACGAGCACGCTGCTTGGAATTACAATGGTCCGTCGATAAGTCCTCATGATGGCAGGGTCACTGGGTAACGTGATGACACAACAGAAAATACCACACTTCTCTTGATGTCTTTCTGACTTTTATATTGTTTATTATATACACATTATATATTATTTACACAGCGTCTAGCGTCTTAATGACCCTCCCCGAGGCCGTCCTGCCACAGGTGGTGTCAGAAGTGGGATGCTACGCCTCTGGGGGTCAGTAGATGAAGGTATGTTAAAGTCATGAACCCAAGCAGAAAACCAAAAAAAATTATTTTACTGAAGCAAGTGAATTTGCAGCTAGCAAGTGCTTTGTGTAAAGTTTGCCCCGCCGGGTATGAAAGAATTGCTGTGCTGTGTAAAGCTAACGCCCTGAGTAAAGGGCTGAGTGTCAAGTTTACCCTGTCGGGTATGAAAGAAAGTGAAAATGGATTTTTGAAAAGATGTTGCCCTAAGAAGAACCAAGAAGGTTCAAACATTGTAAAGCAAGTACAACTCACAATGTTGTATAAAGTCTGCCCTGTCGGGTTTGAAAGAGAAGAACAAAAAATGGGTTTTAAAATAGCCGCCGTCAAATGTCCGTTTTGCAATGTACGCAATCATACAAAACAGTGTCCCTTCAGGCCATACGATGATGGTGAAGATGACGACTCATATGTTGCCCCAGGAAGAGAGCCGTCCCCGCAGATGAAAGCTGAAAAAGTAACCAGCGTCCAGAGCGCAGGACCCGATAACCTTAGAGTCAGTGACCATGAATTCGGAACCGTGCCGGCTAGAAGGAAACCGGGTGACTTTCTAAAGGATTCAGTATGCTGGGCCCGTCAGGAACCAGGTCACACGGGAGAAGGGTGTCCCCAAATTCTCAAATATAAACAGTGGCAACAGGAGCAACATGATGAATATTGTCTCCCACAGCTGCAAGAGCAAGCAAAGCGTTGTGAGCGCAATGAAGATGTGGAAGCTGATAACAATGAGTGTGTGCCCAGTACCACAGATGTCTCTGGAGCTACTAGAGCAAAGAGAAATAAGAAGAAAAAGAAAAGTATTTCTCAAGTCACAGAGGAAGTGACCAGACCCTTTGAATCTGCGATATCAGGACAACTTGCGTCAGAAAGGCGCCGAGATGTGCTGCAGACCGGAGTGACGGGCAAAATTGTCACGGGAACGGCAGCAAAGAAAAGGGAGAAGTGAAGGGTAGCTGAATCCTTGATCCAAGATAAGGAGGCCTTAGTTTCTGTACTCCAAACTGCCTGCCATGATTATGAAGTCCTGCGCAATTGAATAAGGAGCGAGAAGCGAACGCCAAGGTACAGGAGGTTAACGCCAAGTTACAGAGGTGTATACTCCCAGCTGTACGTGAGCATGAGGCTCTGAAGAAAACAGAGAGTCTCTTACGGAGTGAGTTGGAGGAGGTGACCACAAGTCTGGAAAAGGCCAACACCTCAATTGCTACCATGGATGAAAAGCAGAACAATAATTGCTAATCTGAAACAGAAATATGGGAAGGCTCTACAATCTCAGCACAGAGGTGGAACACTCACGCCAGGAGGGCCACTGTCTAAATACAGAGCTGGGTACTTTGAAGGAGGCCAATGAGATGATCCTATGGGATAAAGAGACTGTAAAGATGGAGAATCTAAACCTGAAGGAACCTATCCCTCTTCACCCTCTCTCTCCCCTTCTCTCTCCCCCTTCACTCTTTCTCCCCCTCCCGTACTCCCCTCTACCCCTTCCCCTCTCCCCCACTCTCCCTCTACCTCCTTCCCCTCTCACTCCTTTCCCTCTCCCCTTCTCTCTCCTTTCCCTCGCCCCCTGTCTCTCTCCCTCTCTCTTCCCTCCCACACCTCCCCCCCACCTTTCTCCCCTCCACCTCTCTATCCCCCTCCACCTCTCACTCCCTCTAGCCCTTCCCTTCTCTACCTCCTTCCCCTCTATCCCCTCCCTCTCTCCCCTATTCCCCTACCCCACCCCTCTCCCCCTCCCTATTCCCCTTCTCTCTCCCCATATTTCTTCCCCCCCTCACCTTCTACCCCTTCCCTCTCGCTCTCCTCCTCTCCCCGTTCCCCCCCATTTATCTGCTCTCATCCTCTCTATCTCCTCTCTCTCCTCCCCCCTCTTTCTCCCTCCCCTTATATCCCCCTCTCTCCTCACTACCCTTACTCTCCCCCTCACCCTTTCCCCCCCTCTCTTTCCCTCCTTCTCCCCCTCTCATTCCCCCCCTCTCCACCTCCCCCCTCTCCCTCCTCCCCATTTTTCCTCCCCCTCCACTCCTTTCTCTACCCTTCCCCATTTCTCCCCCTCACCCCTCCCCTGTCTCTCTCTCTCCCCCTCCACCCTCTCTCCCCCTCCACCTCTATCTCCCCTCTTTCTCTCCCGCTCCCCCTTTCTTCCCCTCCCCCCTATCTCTCCCCCTTCCCCCTCCCCTCTTTCTCCTCCTCCCCCTTTCTCTCCCCTCCCCCTTTCACCCACTCCCCTTTTTTCCACTCCCCCTCCCATTCCCTGTCTCTCTCCCCCTCCACCCTCTCCCCTACACCCTCTCACTCCCCCTTTCTCTATCCCCCTCCTCTTTCTCCCTCTCCCCTTTTTTCCCTCTCCCCCCTCTATATTCCCCTCCCCACCTCTTTCTTTCCCCTCCCCCTTCTCCCCTTCCCTTTCTCCCCCCTCCCTACTCATTTCTCTCCCTCCCACTCCCCTCTTTCTCTCACCCTCTCCCTCCCCCACCTCCTCTTTCTCCCCCCTTTTTTCCTCTCCCCCTCCCATCTTTCTCCCTCTCCTCTCTTTATCCCGCTCCCCCTTCTTCCCCTCCCCTCCCCTTCTCCCCCTCCCTCCCCTCCCATTCCTTCTCCCCCTCCCCTTTTCTGCCCCCTCTCTCACCTCCTCATCTCTCCCCCCTCCATTCTCCCCCCCCCCTTCCCACCATCTTTCTCCCTCCCCTCCACTCCTTCCACCTCCCTGGTTCTTATCTGCTGTCATATTCTGTTACTTTATAATGCATTGCAACACACATAACAAATATACAATATATGGCTGGATATGAAAAATTATGCTTTTTATAAATAATATTTTACACTTAGATATGTCTCCCGCCCTTGATCTGCCCTTACTGCCCCTTTTTCCCGTAAAAGTCCATTATGACTCATATATAAATTCCTGAGATATAAATTGTCTCCTGCCATCCACGGATAATAAATTCATTATTTTGGCTTCCTTTACATTCCTCTGCTGCCGGTGAAATCTCCTTTACTTTAATCTCAAGGGATGATTTTTCATCATTTGTGCGGTACTGTCCTTGGGATAAAATGTTCTGCTGAAAGTTCCTTGTATTGTACTTGAACACATTTGAAAATTGTAATCATTCTTCCTTCTAGATACTGTACCTAGTTTCTAATATAAACAATCCTAATTATGGATAGCCTTTCATCATAAGTAAAGATGTGCCAAAGAGTCCTAAATGTGTTCCCAAAATGTTTACTGATTGTTTCTCACATTTTGGCACAACTCACGGGCTAATAATTTCACAAAATGAGTCACAGATGCTGGATTCTGTCAAGTCTCTTTTCCAAGACTTGGAGCAAAATGGTGTTTTGATCCAGACCCTGAAATAGAGCTTTTGCAGGAGCTGGAGTGAGATCTCCAGCCTTATTTTAGGGATTGGAACTGGATTAAAAAGACTTGGCAATTTTGGGGGCAAAATGTGAGATTTGACAAATTGTTAGAGAAAACAAAAAGGGCAATTTCAAATGTTTTTTTGAATTTAGGCATCCAATCAGGAGTTGAGATGACGTCGCTGACACACAAAACCGGAACTAAACTCTGGGGTGATTTTTTTTACCTGTTTTCACCTGTTGTATTGTCTTTGATTGGGGGTATATGTACTGGGCTCATCCTCAATTGGTTCATGCCTAGTCACTTGAGAAAGACCTATTGGTCAAAACGTTGTGTGGCACAAATAAATTAGCTTTATTTAGAAAACCGTTGAGCATTGAATCCTTCTTTTCCTGGGTACATGCTGGGTACATGCTGCAACATTTCAGTGACATTTCTGTAGACAGACTAATGGGACTGCCAGGGACCACTGCTGTGTTAATCCGATGGGCCATTAGTCAGAAATGTCACTGAAATGTTGCAGCATGTACCCAGCATGTACCTGGGTCTTGTTGGCGATAGCCCCAGATTTTCCAAGGCAAGTTTTATAATACTCGTCGGCGCACCTGTAAATTGCATCTAATGTTCCCTTTTGACGATTTCTACTGCTAGGCTTTTAAAGCAGCAATACTACATCCCCCTGCCCCCTTTTTATTTTTTATTATTATATGTAAATATACAGTATACTGTATATGTATGTAGAT
Source organism: Ascaphus truei (assembly GCF_040206685.1). Taxonomy (NCBI): domain Eukaryota; kingdom Metazoa; phylum Chordata; class Amphibia; order Anura; family Ascaphidae; genus Ascaphus; species Ascaphus truei. The sequence continues at coordinate 156,281,700 of NC_134487.1, forward strand.
ATATTTATCTGTAGCACATGTGACAATGTATTATTCTACATTCTTACCTAAGCTGGCAATCATTTGGTGCTCCTGTTATAAATCTTATGCTGTTATGAACATAATGTCTGCTTCATTCAGTATAACTCAGCAGCTACAATGTATCCTTATATTACTATGATAACATTATCTATTGATACAGTTCACAGCTCAAACTGCTGGGAATATTGGCAACAAATTATCACAAACAGGAAAGTATGACAAAGATCTTGCACTGCTGAGGAAATGGGATAAAGTCTGCTATAGAACTCAAAGCATGCTCAGTAGATTAAAACTCATTAAATGTGGCATTAAAAGATGATTTTTTAAATAAAAAAAGGTAGTGAGTATTATCTAATACTACAGAACAGATTTATTGATTTAAGAAAAACAAATGTAGGATATTGCTTGGGTTGCTGCTTTAAGAGTTGAATATGAATTTAAAAAAAATGAAATGCCGCAATCATTATCTAAAACGACAGAACTGATTTCTTAACAAAAAACATTAAAGATTTCACGTTTTGCTACTTTAACGTGATGTTAACATAAGATAACATGAGAAAAAGGGGGGTGTCTGCTGCACACCATATAACCAACACACATACAGTACATAATTTCAGATGCACTTGTGTTGAAAGATGCCCTGCTGGAAATCCAAGTAGTATACAGTAGCTAAACAAACATAACACAAGGCACTGAGTATTTTTCTAATGCTGTTTAATGATTTAAAACATAGCAACGTTTCGACCAGTCTTTTTTAAGTGGTGAGTGGCAACAGAGTTTTGGGAGTCTCCGCCTTTGTGATTTGCTAAAACAGAATGTACACCTATACAGTAGACGTCTAATATCAATCATCGGGGGAACCAGGATAATAAATATTAGTATTTCTTTCCAAGATTACACTAAGCTTGTGCAAAAAAAGTATGATGCAAAGTCCAAAGTTAGTGTAAATGTTTTCAACAAAAAATTACATCCAGAGTTTTTTGTTGTGGAAACATATTGCCTATGTCTAACTTGCGTGAGGCATGTATATTCAGAAAATGTATACTGTCACGTACGGCACACCTGTGAGCATGTGACCTGCAAACAGGACAAGGGTTAATACACAGCTCAATGGTCTGGATGTTTTGGGGAGCGCAGGTACTGAATATGAAATAAAAATAAAAAACATACAAACTATAGTGCAATATGTCTATATAGAAGTGTGAACTTGATTGGCCGAAATCCAACAGTGTGTACTCACAAACTCTCAAATCTTTTGTGCATATCCAAAACTGGCAAAATCTTTGTCTTTGAGCTGTCTTTCTGTCTGTGTTTTTGAGTCCCCAGGTACTGCAGCCCTTGTAAAATTATTGATTGTGAGTGTGCTATTTGAGTATACCCTAGGTATATGACTCCTACAGTATGAGGAGTCAATCCTATTACTCCCGGAATCCTCATAGGTGGAGGCGCTGCATCATATAGAGATATACAGAACACACAGTCACTACAGGTAGCACCAGTACTGTAGGAGCGGCTGATTCCCTTAGGGTAGGAGGAATATCTGTTACATTTGGAGGCGCTGCGGAGATTTAGACGTGGGGTGCCCGATCTAAAATAAAGAAAACCCAATTAAGTAAAGAAGAATAACTTAACAATATGCATATTCATAAATAGATGATATAGTGAATAATTAATAGATGAAAAATATCACCAAAAATATCAAAGCTCAATAAAAAGGACCCTAAAAAATATATGTATATTATAACTCAATATTTATTAAAAAAGTAATACACACAAAGAAATGTAAATGAGTGATAACCACTAATGACACAACCCTTGTAAAAATGCATACACAATTGGATACAATAATAAAACTACAGTGCGTACAAATAACAATTAACTAATAACTCAGTTGAATACATACAAAAAGACATAACAAACAAACCACAGAGGGGGGAGCCTTGATACTGATCGGGAAGAGTAAACAAGCGGCATTGCTGTGAGCAGCACTGATGTTATGTCCGGACTGCACCGCACTGATGTTCTTCTGCTGCAACTCCCCAGCAATCTGGCACCAGCCAATGGGAAGGTGCACTGAACAGCCTCACGTGACTTGTACGCATTTCACAACTACGTGCTTCATCAGGGGGTCACAATGGAGGCTGTCCATTCGTCTTTTAACTCCTTTGCCAACAATGAATTATGGGCAAATCCCCAATAGCCTACAATTCAACACAGCCATGTAACACAGTTGGCGCAGGTATCAACCAATGAAAATACATAACGATATGCATAATAACTTAAACCCAAACTACCCACTAAATATTACAATATAATATTATTATGTGATGGTGATAAATAAATAAATAATGCCATGCTAATTTGCTTCTGAAAGCTAAAACACAAGCTATATCAATTGAGTCTAGGCGCAAAGTTCATCTTTCCTGTCTTGTCTTCAAATACTTTCTGGGCAAGCTACAAATCTATCTGAACAAGGTCTTCATCCCCACCACATGCAACACATATCATCTGAGATCTGACTCCAAAACACTGTTCATGGTCCCATGGTTCAGCAAAGTATCCGGCCGCTCCTCCTCTTACCGTACACCCCAAAACTGGAACAATCTACCGGAGACTCTCACAACCTCCACCAGTCTAAGTTCTTTCAAAACGAAAGCTGTCTCACATTTTAACCTGGTCTGTAACTGCTACACTGCTACGTCTATGATATATACTGTATTATCTCTAACTGTGCATGCTATGTCTTGATGAAGGAATATGAGATTAGACTCTTATGCAATGCTCACAGGGCATGTCCATGTATTAATTGTAAGGATTCAAATGTCTTTCCAAATACACACAGCGTTGTTAATCCATATAAACATGTCACTTGTAACCTGTTTCAAGCCACTATGTGTGGACTCCCACTAACCTTTTTAAGAGGTAAATTGTGTATGGGTGTCACTGGCTAAGGTACAGTGATACAAATGGAATGAAGTAAGAATAACTCACAAATCACTGGAGATGCAGGTGCTGTGGGGCGTGCTCCTACCGAAGTGGTATGCAATGCAGAAAATTCGTGGATGGCGGTGACAAAGGCCCGTTGCGGCTGAAACGTGTCAGAGTTTTGCTGTTGCTGTTTTTATGTGCCAATAAATCTTTTTGTACCCAGTTCCTGCAAGTTTGGTCCCACGCTATTTTTCCCAGGCAGATGCACCGCCATCCACGAATTTTCTGCATTGCATGCTATGTCTTGTATGTTACAATCGCTCCCTCTGGTCCCCGGTCCTCTGTTTCACCCCCCCTTACCTCTGCTGCCACGGGGGATGTTGCAGGTGGTGGCGGGCTTGCCGGCGGCTCCCTCTGCAGGACGCCGCCTTGTTTGAGGTGCGCGCGCAAGCGCCGTATACTCACGCATGCGCAGATGCGGCGCTATGTAGTGCAGGGCCCTTACCAAGTTGCGCATGCGCAGATGCGAGTCATGGCGGCCATTACAGTCGCGCATGCGCAGTATACTTGCACGCACGCAGTGGCAATAGGGGAAGGCTCCACAAAGGACTTCAACTCCCAGCAGCCCCAGGGGCTGTGAATTACATGGCCAGGCACAGCCAATAGGGCTGCAAGGATTCCCTGCATTGAGGAAGATACATTTTGCGCGCTGGGGATCAGAAGTCAGTCGGAGCTGGGACGCAGATAGGGGAGGTAGTAGGTGAAGGGCATCTGTGGCTCCTGCACTAGGACAGGTATCCCCCTAGCCCCTTGCTAGGCCCCAACTCACTTGGGAAGCTTGTGGCTACTACAGGTACAGGTCCTTATGTAGGGACCCTGCCCCATTACCTGTTTAATAATTCAGGGACACAGCTGCGACGCTGCGAAGCCTGATAATTGTGGTCTGGAACCAGACCCCCTACAAGATACAGAGACTGGCTTCACGGTGGTACCATCCAGCAGGATACCACCCCACGCGAGATAAGCGGATCTACTCTGTCATGTAGACACATCCGGCAGGTACCTCACCACAACACGTGCACCAATCAACAACTCAAATTAGTGGACAGCGCTGTCTATCACATTGGGGTTGGGTGTGGGACTCTTGTAACACGGTGCGGGTTACACACGGTGTTGGGTTACGGCCGTGCCAGGCTTGGTGGGTAGTTGTACCTATTAGTGACAGTAGAGCCGTTAAGAATTATATCTGTGCCAGTAAAGGTTATTGTTGTTTTATCCAGTGTGTGGTTATTATCATTGGGTCTTGTGAGGGGCTCATCCCACTACACTGGGATCCCTCACAGGTGGAGGCGCTGCACCTAAACTATCGTTACGTTACCCCAGGCTCCCCATGGCGGAGGCTTGGGAACTCCGTGAGCCAGCACCTGTAGCATATTTACAATGTACACCCTCAATCTCACTTGGGGGGGTAGGAGGGACAAGGGCTACATGTATATAATGTATACCCTGTTCACTTATGTAACTGTATTTGTAACCATGTATTATTTGTCATCTTAACTCAATGCCCAGGACATAGTTGAAAACGAGAGGTAACTCTCAATGTATTACTTCCTGGTAAAACATTTTATAAATAAATAAATTTGCGCTTACATCAATGGGCAACATAAATAAATCTAGGTTGTTATTTTAGGTCTATAATGGGGCCCTCCCCTGGTGTCCTAGAGGATTCATCTAAGAGAGAGGTGAGGTAGTTGAGAACCACAATATCTTGTTGGTCCAATTCTGTTATTCCTCGATTATTCAGAATGGCTAGTTCCTGCCTTTTGAAGAATTTGTGTAGGAGTAATTTACGCGTGAAGAGATGGGTATCTTTAACCCACTCAAAGGTGTCAAAGTCTGCTGAGGGGTAGAAGGGTAAACCTTTGCTAAGTACTTGGAGATGGCATTCATTAAGGGTAGTATTTGAGAGGATATTATTTGACTTTAAACGCAGGTACTGTATGTTCAGCAAGTAAAATTTCCTGCCCGTAAGTCTCCCTCATCCTCTGTAAGCCAAGATGTTTCTGTCTCTTAGACCAACTTGTCTTTCCCCTTCTGGTCTTCTTTCGAAAGAAGGGGATTGACCGGACCCACAGTAGTTCTAAAAAAAACATCTGATCTGTCTGTGTTTTGTCTATAAGTCCTCTCACCCTCATCAGTAGAGGTGTCCCATTCTGTGGAAGATTCATTGATAACTATTCTTATTCTCCTTTTACGTACTGTAGATTGTGTTTTTATATCCTCCCCTTTGTAGGGGGTCTGTTGAATCTCAGAAATCGCCTCTGTTTCCTCTTCTTTAGGTCACATGTGAATTTTTCAATATTAATTTTTAATTTAATTCATAGTCCTTGAACTCCGGTCATATTTTCCAGGTAGATACCTCCTATAGGCATTTCTCAATGTCCTCATTGATGGTTTTCAGTTTCTTAATCTTTTGTTTAATTATTAGTTGCATTATTTCTCTTGGGCAGTGTGTTAGTATTTTTATCCCATGCTTCGGTAAATTTATCATCACTAAATTGAATAGAGAGTGACAGGTAAATCCTGATTCGCCTTGGTATTGACTCAAGTTTTATATAAATGTTTTATACAAATCTCTAGGCTAGTGACCTCCCACCAGGTGGTTGAAAGGGGCATAGAGACTCTATAAACAATGTTTCCAAAGGGCAAAGAAAGGAGACCCCTGTTGGACTAACTACATAAAACTTAGCTTTTACTTAAGTACAGTATATTTAAAATAGAAGCAGCAACGTATTTCAACAAATGAAAACTCTACATTGCAGTTAATAATAATAATAATAGTAATAATAATAATAATACCTACTCAAAGGCTATGATTTCCAACACCCAGTTTAATACAAATAGTTATATGAACAACTGCTGCATGGATATTATACTCCAAAGTAGAGGCTATATTAATGCTTTTTCTAAACAGCAGTGAAACCTGACCTGTTAATTTCTGTGATCTAAGATGCTATACGAATGTAGCCCTCATAACCCCCCCCCCCCCCCCCCCCAGTCGCAGATCGGACCCCCTGAGGTGTACTAAGGTCTGGCTACGTGTCTTGGTGTGGTGCATACTTGCTGGCAACAGGAGGGCCTGAGTCTCCCGCGATGGTGGGGGATGACAAGACCAGGTTTCTGGGGTGAATGCCTTCATCTCTTCTCAGTGGTGCAACGCCTCCATCTCTGGGAAGCCCCAGGGATATGGGGTGGAACCCTTACAGAGAACTTCTCACACAGGGATGAGAGATTCCAGTCTCAGTCAGTTGTTATAAAAGTAGCAGCAGCTCTCTTTATTCACAGCACACAGCACACAGCAGAGTAGCAGCAACAACAGCAACACGCTATCAATCAGGTACAGGGTCTTCTCTCCATCCAGACTGCACCCCCCCAGGATGGTCTCTGGGAACTCACTGTGTCCCTGCCACCACCCCAAGCCGCGGGCGCTCAGGGTGGGGCTAGCTCTTCCCTCACCCCCTTGGCAGGGTGAGAGGCACTGGTCCACCTATAGCTAACTAGGCCCTACTCCTCAGGAACCTAGCTAGCTCACACACTCTATAACTGCTCAGCACTGAACCCAGGATAGAACTACTTGTCACTGACAGGAACAGGTAACTCTAAATTGAGACAGCCCTCCCCCTCATGACAACAGCAGGTACCGCCCCTGTGTCTATGCCTTCCACACAGGGTCAGGTGACCTACCTCCACCACTCGGAGCAGGGCTTGATGTGGGGGAAACCGATGTTAACTACTGGCAGCCTGCCCTTAGCAGGACTTATTTGTACGTAGGAATTCTGTACAAAATGCAACCAACTGGGACACAGTAAACATGGATGTACGAAAGAAATGAAGTGCAATTTGTGTGGCAAAAACGGTCACAGTTTCAGACAGTGTCCCCAATTATACGCAAACCGAGCCAGAGGAGGTTGGAGGAGAGAGGAGACTAAAACAGAGGAGGAAAAACAGATGGATGCTACAAACGAATGCCATGAGGAAGAAAAGATGGCCGCTACAAACGAATACCATGTGGCTGAGGAACCACAGATGTCAGATGGAAAAAGTGGAGTGGAGCAATGCTTTGGCCAAAGGGTTAAACTAAATGACCCTATTTCAAGAGAATATATAAGTATTTTACTTTTTATATTTTATATTTTACTGTATCATGTTGGATGTAGCATTGGGCTTCTCTGTCGTCTGTTGTATACATATGCCACGCTCAATAGCACTCCATTTTGACACATATATTTTGTGGGGGCTCAGGGGTTCCCAAAAAGAGCTTGCTGGGGTTCTGTGTTTTGTTTATTAATTCATGGCAAGTACAGATTTAAAAAGGGAGAAGGAGTCCCCCTCAGCGCTCTAATGCGTTTCGCCCGTGGGGCTTTGTCAAAGAGACCCCACGGGCAAAGCGCGTTAGAGCGCTGAGGGGGGACTCCTTCTCCCTTTTTAAATCTGTACTTGCCATGAATTAATAAAGGCATTTTTTTGCCCAGTCCAGCCTTCACCCGTTTTTCAAAGCAGTGCCCGCTGATTACTCTCTTTATTGGGAGGAAATATGGAACGTTTAAGCTGGAATATGGATGATTGGAGGGGAAGCCCAGATAAGTATGAAGGGAATACTGAATGATGATTGTTTTGTTTGCTTGGGGAGGAGAGAAGGGGGAAAAAAGGATGCCTATTCAAAGGACATTACAACTTGATGAAAAGAAAAGAACAAAAGCAAATAACATTCATGTTAATGAGAACTGTGAATCATTTAAAACATATAATAAATTAAAATAGACAGCAAGATGCAAATAATGCAAAAATTTATTATAAGAAACAACGCAGATCCCATTCTACATTAAGTTCATCGGGTTGCAGTGTATTTAACGTAAAGATCCAATGCGCTTCTCGCTGGTGCAAGAGTTTAATCCTATCTCCTCCACGAGGGGGTTGCGGAATATGTTCAAGCGCTATACATTGTAGGGATCCCACTGAACCCATTGGACAGGTGTTGAAATGTTTAGATACTGGGTGCAGCATATCTTTGTTTCATATCAGCCTCAAGTGCTCTAAGATACGAATCTTGAGGACTCTGCTAGTTAGGTCGACATATTGTTTGCTGCACTGACATATCAGTAAAGTAAACAACAAATTCAGTTTGACAAGAAAGGAATGATTTTATCTTAAACCTGCGTGTCCCATCACGGTTAGAAAAATGTGTGGATTTAATCATATTAGGACAAATCTTGCATCGTCCACATTTATATGAGCCTTGTAATTTGGGAAAGAGAGATGACATTTTTCTAAGGGACCTGTTGGGCTGCAACATACTTGGTGATAAAGAATTACCTTGTGTAGCCGCTTTACGGAATACCACGCGAGGGCCAGCCCAAACCATATTACGAATCATGGGGTCCAAAGATAAAGTACCCCAATGTTTCTTGATTATGGATTTAATTGCACCGGCTTGCTCACTGTATCCCGTAATAAAGTAGGGCGCATCGGTACTCTCCGCAGGACATATCTGCCTGGATTGGCTCCTGTCCATGGTGATCAAGGAATCTCTATCTGTATTAAGAGCTAAATCAAAGGTCTGATCAAGATCCACTTGGGCATACCACCTTGACAAAAATCTTCCCCTCATTTCATCCACCCTGTGAACAAAGTCCTCAATTGAGGAACAATTCCTGCGTAAACGCAGGATCTGTACCCTTGGGATGCCTTTGATCAGAGGGCGTGAATGACAGCTCCTTGCATGTAACAATGAGTTTCTGGCATTATCTTTCCTGAAAATTTCAGATTGTATTTTATTCTCAATATCTACATAGAGATAGAGATCCAAAAATTGTATATGGTGCATATTATAATTATGCGTAAATCTGAGATTGACTTGGTTATCTGCCAGATAATCAAAAACAAAAGAAAGACGGTGCAAAACAGCGCTGAAAATGACAATATCCCTATTGGGACACACGTATGGATTAAATAAAACAGTGATGGCAGCCAGACAGATAATGACAGTACAGTCAGTGAAATGGCATAGAAAAAAAGGAAAATGCCGGCGCCTAATCTAACAATGATAAAGTCCAAACCATAAGGGAGATAGTCCAACTGTGGTCCTTGGAAGATCAATGGGTGTTCAGACGGACTATGAAATTTCTCCAAGGGATGGTGTGGTATGTGGAAATAAAAGAAAATAGATTATAGTGCAGTATGTCAGTCAATGCAGACATAAAACCATGTAACATGTATCACTAACAACACAAAACAGACATGACAAACTGGACAGACTAACATTAACACAAGCCAGACTATAAATTAATGAAAAGCTATTTATTAACAACAATTGTAGGGTTCTGTAGTTGGCAGACTTCAATCCGGGGGGGGGGGGTAAAACCGTTGCCCTACTCACACGGTGTAGAATATAATCAAGCAGTAAGGCTGGAGACACAGTTGGTTGTCGCAAGATGGCGACCGGAGTCTTCTCACTGGCGTCCCACGTGAAGGGGATGCTGTGTAGAGCCGCACGGACCGCAGAAGCTGAAACACCACCAGACGGACGTGAAGTCACGCTCCCTCTTCCTCCCGATACTGCTGTCCTCTTACTTGTCTCGTCCCCCACACCGCAAACCGGATTTTAAGCTTCTTCTGCTTCTTCTGCTACCCCGGATTGAAGTCTGCCAACTACAGAACCCTACAATTGTTGTTAATAAATAGCTTTTCATTAATTTATAGTCTGGTTTGTGTTAATGTTAGTCTGTCCAGTTTGTCATGTCTGTTTTGTGTTGTTAGTGATACATGTTACATGGTTTTATGTCTGCATTGACTGACATACTGCACCGACACACTTTATTCGAGCAAATACCCAGTATGTACCTGGCAGATACCTGGAATGCGCCGCTCCTCACCTCTGACAAGCCCCGTTGCGTTTGCCTTCCCAGCCTAGGTTCATGCCTGGCTGACGGGCGGCTGATCTGTTAAATGATAATGATTAGGATTTAATAGGCTGCAATGCTTCGCGTGTCTACCAGACGGCATAAATTCATGAATTGTAATGCAGTATATATATATATATACTGTGCAGTATTGCAGCCAGCGGGAATAAAATGCTTCAATCCCTGCCTGGAAAATAACGCAATGCACTCGGGCAGAAAACAGTCACAAACCTCAATACACCCGGGTATACCCGAATTCGTGGGACTAGCCGAGCTCGAATAAAGTGTGTCGCCAGTGTACTGCACTATAATCTATTTTCTTTTATTTCCACATATCACACCATCCCTTGGAGAAATTTCATAGTCCGTCTGAACACACATTGATCTTCCAAGGACCACAGTTGGACTATCTCCCTTATGGTTTGGACTTTATCATTGTTAGATTAGGCGCCGGCATTTTCCTTTTTTTCTATGCCAGATAATCAAAAAACTTGATAAGATTATCTTTCCCACCACTCCAGACCATCAGAAGGTCATCAATATAGCGTTTGTAAAACGCTATTTGATGCCTAAAGGGATTAGAATCTCCAAACACGTGGGACATCTCCCACCAACCCATGAAAAGGTTGGCGTAGGAGGGGGCAAAGGATGTCCCCATAGCGGTCCCATGTGTTTGGAGATAAAACTTCTGATCAAAAAGAAAACAATTATGTGTGAGTGAAAACCGAATGCTATCCAATAAAAAAGCAATATGTGCAGGGGAAAGAAAGGAGTGAGAGTTGAGAAAAAATTCAACTGCTGTGATGCCGTGATCGTGATGAATGATGTTGGAAGCTACATCAAGGGTGACCCAGATGTAGGATGTGTGCCAACTAAAGTGTGCCAAAAGTGATAGAACGTGTTTGGTGTCAATAATATGTGAAGGTAAAACGTGTACTAAAGGTTGAATAAAGTGATCAATGTATTGTGAAAGATGTTCACCCAGGGAACCAATAATGGAAATAATGGGTCTACCTGGGGGTGCCGTGAGTGTTTTGTGGATTTTGGGAAGGTGGTGAAAAATGGGTGAGATAGGGTCTGGAGTGATGAGGAAGTCTCACTCGGAGGGTGTAATAACTTATAGAATCTCACCTTCATCCATCAACTCAGCGAATTCTCTGCGGAACTGGGGAGTGGGATCCCCGTCAAGGGTGATGTAGGCCTCTGGATCTCCAAGTTGCCTCTGAGCCTCCAGCACATAGTAATCTCTGTCTAGGACCACCGTGGCACCCCCTTTATCGGCTTTTATCATTAGAAGGAGATCATTATCTGATAGTGACTTAATAGCTGCCCTCTGATCAGAAGTCAGATTGTCTCGATGAGATCCATGTGATCTGGTTCCCCTCTCTCCTATATCTCTAGCAAGAAGTGCCAGATCTCGTTCAACTGCTTTTTGAAAGGTATCTATAAATTGCCCCTTCATATAGGTGGGTAAAATATTGACATCCTCTTGAATCCTGAGTTAACACTCCACAAAAATTCTATAGGATCATCAAAAGTATTGTTTTCGTTGAAGAGATCCATCAGATCCTGCTGACAACAGAGGTCTTGGAATCCTAAGGGGATAGAAGCAACAGAATTAACATTAAACACAGGTAATAAAGCATCCCCTTGATTGAAATAACCTCTATTCTCAACCTTGGAAGAGAAAAAACGCTTGAGGGTTAGTTTGCGTGTAAACTTATAAACATCCACCATGGTTGAGAAGAGGTTAAAATATATGATAGGTCCAAAAGATAATTCGAGATGTAAAACGGACAGTTCTGCCTTTGTAAGTTCATGCTAAGTTCATGCTTAGAGATGTTAATGACATTGCTATTTCCAATGTCTAAATGTTCAATCTCCTTGATGGCATCCCGCTGTGGGCTCTTTCTCTTGCCTCTTCTTGTCTTTCCCCGTTTTTTGAGGACTTGTGACTGTCCTTTCTACTGGAATGAGCCATCACACTGGGTATGATGTTTTCTTCCCTGGATGATTGATAAAAGTCACTCTCAGAAAAAGAGAAAGAAACTGCATGTGGAGTTTGTTCACTATCTTTGGTGGTTTTAAGGATGGACTTGTTACCCCCACCTTCCTTATTGAATTTCTTAGATTTGTTAGGTTTGCCTTTGTTCCTAGTTAATTTTTGCCAGATGTAAATCTGTTGGGCCACATAATCTGCTTTATTCCGTTCAAATTTTGTCTTTTTGGTCATCATTATGATCTTTTCTTGTTTATTAAGTTTACTAGCTACCTTGGGGTCTAGTTCCTCCTTATGAGAGAAGACCTGCAGTTGTATGACACATTTATTTATTTTTTAAACAGGATTGGTACTGAAGACCAGCGGGCACCTACGGGGACCACTCGAGGACCCACATACACCACCCAGGGATCCCTGTGGGCCACCCGGACACCCATGAGAACCACCCGAGGGCCCCAGACACCAGTGGGGATGACCTGGGGACCCCCATACACCCGTGAGGACCACCTGGGGATCCTGTTGGGGCCCCCAGACACCTGCGGGACCCCCTGAAGACCCGCGGGGACCACTCGAGGACCCCCGCAGGTCTCTGGTATGAATCTTGTTTTAAAACAAATACAGTAAATGATGGTTTCATGTGGGGGCAAAGGGGATTGGTTGTGTATTGGTGACTAACATATTGTAATGTTTATTGGGGGCAGAGGGGGTTATTGAATGGCCAAGAACCCCCTTCACTCACCCCCTTTGCGTTGCGTATCTTAGGGCTATTGGCCCGGGACATATTGTGTGTTCCCTTCTATACTCTCTCTCGTGAGTGCAGCCCTGGGTTTCTTGCTCCACTGGGGGCTTAAAACCCCCCTCTGGATTTATGTATCCACTAATTTTTTACCCTATGCACCATGAGCCATATTACTCTCTACATTGAATAGTTAAGGTGAGCGATAAGCATTTGTGTGTTTGTCATAATGAAGACATTGCCAACCTATGATTTGCAAAAACTTCTATGCTACAGGAAGCACTAAGCAATTGTTTTAACCCTGATTTTCAAAGCTGCACCAGAGAATCCAGCAGTCTGGGAAACCTCCAGACTATTCACAAAGACTAATCTTTATGAGTCTTGGTGAAAGTTGTCCACTAGGTGACACTTGTGCTCTAAATTTCAGTAATATACATAGCAAATACAAATACCATTCACGTCTCAGACAAGTCAACAAGCCTGCCTTTCTCTATTAGCATACAGCAAATAAAAATACCACTTGTGAACACATTCACGTGTCTCAGACAGGTTTGTTACCCTGCTTTTCCCCAAAATCTCTTAGCATACAATACTTGCACTGAATCCAGGACTTCTGGGTAGTAACATGCAAATGAGCACACAGTGTGTCAGTTTTTGCTTTTTATCCATTTTAACATGGATCCTATATTTATTTATTTATAAAAGTTTTACCTGGAAGTAAAACATTGAGAGTTACCTCTCGTTTTCACGTATGTCCTGGGCACAGAGTTATAACAATACATGGTTACATTAGAAGAACAGGGTTATAGAGTCAGTTCACAGATATTACATTAACAGATAGATAATTAGGTCTACAACACAGCAAATCTCCAACAGAAGATCTATTTTAACTGACTGGAGCACATTGCTTTGGTTAATAAATGTGTAATAATCCCAGATCAAGTTATACAAGTGGACTATTTATCTATGAACCTCACAAACGGAGAATCGCTCTAAAGACCGGCACAAATTGCATTCTCACCTGCAAACAGAAGAGATGCTCATTCATAAAACCAAGCTAACAAACCATCATCTTTCATTTTTTTTTTTTTTTTTTTTTTTTTTACAGAATAGTTTAATTTTGTATTTCTAACTCTCCTGGTTAAATTAAATGACACATTATAACGGAGGCATCGTTTTCCTGTCGCTAGCTGGTTTTTAAGAACCAATGAAAGGTTCTCTAACTAAAAAAAAAAGTTGTGAATCTTTACGTTAGCAAAAATCAGAAATTGGCAAAAAAATATTAAAGTAAAAGCAATAAAAAAAAACTAAGTGACCAGCAGAAAGTACAAATAATAACTTCTCTATTAGTGTCATTTGCCCCAGTACTGGCAGAGCAAGGAGTTGCAGGCCCCTCTGGCAGCGTACTAGGCCTGTTTCCCTCCTGCCTTTTGCCTCTAAACTCCTTGAACGTCTTGTATTCTCTTGCTTGCTACATTTTCTCAACACCTATTCTCTCCTAGACGCTCTACAATCTGGCTTCCGCACTGCTCACTCCACTGAAACAGCCCTCACAAAAATAACTGATGACCTCCATGCTGCCAAAGACAGAGATCATTACACTCTGCTCATATTACTCGACCTCTCTGCAGCATTTGACACCATGGACCACCCTCCTCCTTCACATTCTCCATACTCTTGGTATTCGGAACAAAGCTCTATCCTGGATCTCCTCTTACCTCTCCCACCTCTTCTCTTTTCTCTATACACACTCTCTCTAGGTGACCTAATAACATCTCTTGGTTGAAATATCACCTCTATGTTGACGACACACACATTTATTTTTCAACCCCCGACCTTACACCTGCTGTACAAACCAAAGTTTCTGAATGTCTCTCTGCGATATCATCCTGGATGCCCCTCCGCCGCCTTAAACTTAACATGACAAAAACAGAGCTCCTCATACTTCCTCCAAAACCTGGCCCTACTACCTCCTTCCACATTACTGTTGGAAGTACGATCATTCACTCAGTAGAGACACTCGCAAGACACTCAGGCAGGCACATGTTCGGCAGCAGCGATGGTGTCACATCCGGCGCGCCAGAAGTGCATCATCCCGCGGCACACCAAACAGGGCTCCGCATGGCTCCTCGTTTGGCAAGGCCGCAGTGGACTCCTGTTGGGCAGAAGAAGATGTCGCCTCACCCAGCTGAAAGTAAGAGATGTCATCTGGCTCCACAGCGGGCGGGTCTTTAGCAGCACCGACGTCTTCCATGGGCGTGGGACTCCTCCGGGCTCCGGCAGCACCACGGCCTTCAGGATGGGCGTTGCTGACTCGGGACTTGGCCGTGGATCACAGGTAAGCATAGACGTTTTCTCTACAGGTGTCTGGCAGCTGTGTTCTCCATCGGAAGAGGAGGGCAAGGACATGCGATGTCAGGACGCCTTGCGCCCTCTGGTAGCAATTGGCATGGAGCAGGCCTGCTCCGGCACCACCAGAGGAGACGCACCCAACAGCCCCGGAGCAGTTGACTCACCCTCCAGGCACAACGACACCGGTTTTGGTCCTGGAACCGTCGGAATCTGGACTGCTGGAGTCATCTCGGCCACTGGGGCGTTGGGGCTTGGACGAAAAGGTATCCAGGCACACGGGCCCACAGGTAGCCCTGATACCGGCACCCCCTAAAGGGGCCTGTATCTCGGGGGGCACGGGGTCCCCAGACCTGAAACCTGTGCGCTTCAGCTCCGGAGACCCCCTGCACATCTACACTGTGAATAAAACACACACATCATTAAAGAATCATTCTTTAGCTTAGCGGCTATGCGCTATGGTAAAGAAGCAGCATTTCTGTCTTTTAATAATATTGTACAGTGAGCAGGGGGTTCCCTGAGACAGAAATCTAATCTCAGGGGACCCCCTGCTCCTGCACAATATTATTAAAAGTTCAGAAATGAGGCTTCATTAGCATAGCGTATAGCCGCTAAGGTAATGAAGGGGTTAAGGCATAATAACCAATAAATACATTCAATACACTACCCACTACCATGGCAACCTCCGCTGCTGTACAGTAAAACAGAGAAAAAAATTAACACTTTCAAAGTAATGTCCCCTAACCCCTTAATCAACCAAAGCGGTTATTAACCGCTACAGTCATGAAGGGGTTAACCCACCCTCACCCATCCACCACTCGGGATGCCTACATACCCTCCCACACTAACCCCCCCCCCCACCCGTGAGGCCTAACCACCCCAGTCAGTACCCACAAGGGAGGCCTACCCACATACCGTTGGGGAAACACCACACCCCCCACCCCCAGTCCCCGCAATCAAAACAATGCACAGCCCCACAATAAACAGCATTCTATTTATTAAATACATTACCCACCCCCTGTGCCCCCCCCCCCATAAATACAAGATTTATTCTTTTACATTCAGGGTCCATAACGCAGCCCCACGCTAGTCCCCGGTGGGATGGCAGGGCACCTGGACAGACCTACAGTTTACCAGCAGCATTCCACAGGTTCTGGAGGCCTGCTGGTGGATCCTGCCAGCACCATGGCGCCCAGGTGGTCTCCTTGGGTCACCGTGAGCCACAATTGTGTCCCCACGGTAGGCCCAAGGATGTCTGGGAGCCCCGGGTCAAACCCATAGGTGTCTGCGGGGCCTCGGGTGGTTCCCATGGGGGTCTGGGGAACTCACGGGTGCTCACTACGGGTCCGCGGTGCCCCCACAGAAGTGGGACCACACATCATCATCCCCGCACCTACGGGTCGGAGGTGCCCCCACAGAAGTGGGACCACACATCGTCATGCCCGCAGACTACGGGTCCGCGGTGCCCCCACAGAAGTGGGACCACACATCATCCCCGCATGTGTCACCCGTGGAACCACCAGCCTGATACCCTTTAGGATACCCGAGGATACCCACAGGTGGTCTCCATAGGCCCCACGCAAAACCACGGAATCAAACCCTGAATGTAAAAAAAAATAAACCTGGCCTATACATTCAATACATACACCCTCCCCCCCAACACCTACAGTACAATAATGTGCAAAATAACTATTATCCAGATATGGATAATAGATTAATTGCCCATTATTAATAACATTAACTAGCATATACAAATAAATAAAGTACTACTGACCTCATCAATACGAAGTGTCCGACGCCAGCGCCTTCCTTCTCTTGCCCACACAAAACATAGCCAAAACCAAGCCAATACATTGCAATTACATTCAGATATCAATTAACCCCTTAAACACCTTATCGGATAATAACCGCAAAGGTAATTAAGGGGTTAAGCCACACAGGCACGATACCCACCCTTCACCCATGAATTTGTACTGTGGCTTCATCATGCAACTATATATATATATATACTGTATATATATATACAGAGAGACAGAGAGAAAGAGAGAGAGAGAGATATATATACAGTATATATACAGTATATATATATATATATATATATATATATATATATATATATATATATATACACACACGTTATATACACACCCATGATAAACCAATATACAGTACAAATAAATGTAGAAGGGTTATCAAAAGCATACTGCCCTACAACCAAACACGTCTCCATA